>NC_058130.1:93990600-94044943 GCF_016433145.1 Gracilinanus agilis
GCGGGGGGGGGGGGTTGAAGGGGAAAGGTGGAGCATGAATCATGTAACCATGTTAAAAATGAATATTAATAAATGTTAAAAAAAATAAAAAAAAATAATTCAATAACTATGCCCAAAGGACTATAAAACTATGCATACCCTTTGATCCTGGAATGCCACTACTAAGTCAGTATTCCAAAGAGATCATAAAAAGGGGAAAGGGAGGCAGCTGGGTGGCTCAGTGGATTGAGAGCCAGGCCTAGAGACAGGAGGTCCTGGGTTCAAATATAACCTCAGACACTTCCCAGCTGTGTGATGCTGGTCAAGTCACTTAACCCTCATTGCCTAGCCCTTACTACTCTTCTGCCCTGGAACCAATACACTGTATTGATTCCAAGATGGAAGATAAGGGCTTTTAAAAATTAATTAATTGATTGATTGAAAAATAAAATAAAATAAAAAGGGAAAGAACCTACTTGTACAAAAATATTTATAGCAGCTCTTTTTGTGGTGGCAAAGAATTAGAAATTGAGGGGATGTCCATCGATTGAGGAATGGCTGAACAAATTGTCATACATGTTGGTGATGGAATACTATTGTGTTATAAGAAATTATAAGGAAGATGATTTCAGAAAAAGCTGGAAAGATCTGCAGGAACTGATACAGATTGAAATAAGCAGAAGTAGAACATTGTACACAGTAACAGCAATATTATATGATGATCAACTGTGAAAACTTGGCTACTCTCAGCAATGAAATGATCTGGGACAATCCTAAAAGACTTATTAACAGGAAATGCTATCCACCTCCAGAGGAAAGAACTGTTGAAGTCTGGTGCTTGCAGATCAAAGAATACCAACTTTCCTATCAATGTATTTACAGTTTTATTTGGGGATTTATTTGGGGTTTTGGTTTTGTATGAATGTGCTTTTACAACAATGACCAATATAGAAGTGTGTTTTGCATGATAAAAATAAGAATAATCCAATAGCAGTAGCTAGGCAGCACAGTGGATAGAGCACCAGGTCTGGCACTGTGAGGACCTGGTTTCAAATCTGACCCCAGATACTTCCTAGTTGTATAATCCTAGGCAAGTCACTTAACTCCAGTTGCCTAGCCTTTGCCACTTTTCTTTGAATTGATATGAAGACACAAGGTAAGAGTTTAAAAATAAAAAAAATTAAAATAATCTAATTGGTATGTTAGGATGTTATATCTTTTAGTAAACTGTAAAATGGTAAAAGATATGATCCACTCCTAAATATTGCTTGCAAAAAAGCCTGCTTTGTTACCTAATACCCTCATGGAGGATGCCCTTGATTCATGTATAAATGACTCGAAATAAAGATTTTTTATGTAGATATATAAGTAATAATAATACATTACAATATATAATTATATAAGTAACATAAATATTTAGAAAAAATTAGAAAACAAGATTCATAATGAGTCCTCACAGTGCCAGGCCTGTGGAAGTAGGTGTCTTCCATCTTGATTCACCTGTACCCTGCTTGATCTCCAGCTTCTTCTCAGAGAAGAGTGAAGCAGAGGTGGCTACCTTTCCATAATACACTGTAAACTTCTTCCCTATTCGCCAGCCTTTGGGAAGAGAAACACTTTCTATCTTACCAATTTCTTATTGCTAAGGCATGGGGAGAGGGTGCCATTCTGTCAAGCTTCCAGCCTAGTCTCCTGCCTTTGGGAGAGAAAGTATCCCCACTCTTACTGCTTTAAATTCTTGTCACCTCGCTTGAACTGCCCCAGGCTGGAAAAGGACTCTACCCTTAGGTCATAATACTTCAGACTTAAACTCTAAATTTTTCACTTAATGATTAACAAGCCTCTACTTGTTAATACCTTTCACATTTCAGTGGATTCTGAAGCCCTATCGATCATCATCCCAACACCATTCCCCATATCCCACTACCTCATTCCTTATTCTCATTCCCCTCAATCTATTCCACCCCAAAGTTGCAACCAAATGCTAACCACTCCTTTCATTATGTTCTTGGAATGTCTGTTCCATAAGCAATAAACATGTTTTTATATTAAATCTTTTCCTTTTGACTTGGCTTCCTCTTCATGACCGACCTTCTTGGCCACCCTGTTCAACACTCGTTGGACTTTCACTCATTCCCTTCAATTCACTGGTTAAAGTGGGAAAGTTGGTATCCTCTTTGCTCCCCATTGCAAATACCATCATCACTCAATGTCTCCTCCTTTAAGGTCCATATAACCCACATCTAACACTCAATCAAAATGCTGATAGCTGTTGTCTACAGACCTCAAGGGCATTGCTTTCTTTCTCAATGGATTAGGAACATGGCCTGTCTTTCCATCCCACTTACTGCGTTCATACTAGAGGACTTCAGCATATATATTGACTCCTCCTCAGATACCATACTATCCTAACTGATCAACCTATTTATTTCCCATGACCTATTCCACTTCTACCTTAGCCAGGCCTCAAAAAGGTCATAATCTCAATCTTACCATTACTCACAAATGTATCACCTCCATGTTCATGAACTCTGAAATTCCTTTATCTGGTCAGCTTGCTCACAAGTCTCTCCCCACTCCAGTTCATCCATCCACCATTCGGCTGCCTAAATGATTTTCCCAAATCATAGGTCTGACCATGTCAACTCCTACTCAAAAAACTCAGTGGCTCCATGTCACCTCTGAAATTAAATGTAAAATCTCCTATTTGGCACTAAAAGCCCTCCATAACCTAGAACACCTGCCGCTTCCAGTCTTTTTAAACCTTTCCAGTCTTTTTAAACCTTTTTCTTTCCCATGTACTCTTTGATCCAAGGATATTGGCTTCCTTGTCTTTACTTAAACAAGACATTGCATCTCCGGAGTTTAGGCATTTTCACAGCTATCTCCTAAGCCTGGAATGTTCTCCCTCACATCTACCTCCTAGCTTCAAGGACCAGCAAAAATTCCCACTTTCTATAGGAAGATTTTCTGGTTGTGCATTAATTCTGGTACTTTTTTAAAGTTTATTTTCATCTTGTATATTGTTTGTTTGCACTTAGTCATTTGCAAATTGTCAATTAGATTATGATCTCCCCAATGCTCGATATATTTTTCAGCTGTGTCAAACTCTATATGGTTCCATGGACCAGCATACCAACACTGTTTGTGGCATTTTCTCGGCAAGGATACAGGAGTAGTTTGCCATTTCCTTCTCCAATGAATTGAGGCAAACAGAAGTGACTTGCCCAGGGTCACATAGCTAGTATCAGAGGCTAAGTTCTTGATGACCCATCATTTTATCCACCAAGACACTTGGCTGCCTTACCTAACACATAGACAATAAATGTTTATTGACTATTTGCTTCCTCTGGCTAGATACTCTGGGTCCAAATGGATGCTTTTTCCATCTCCAGTGTCATTTTTCTCTCTTACAAGCATATCTGAAATTATGTTGAGGTCCAAGTATGATTGTTCTGCTTCAATATTCTAGAGATATTTAACATTATTTTTGTTTTCCTCCATTTTGGTCTTCATCATGTCTTTGGGATGACTTTGCTTAGTTGGATCTCTTTCCACACTTTTTTTTTTTTTAATTTTTTTTTAAACCCTTTCCTTCCGTCTTAAGAGTGGTAAGGGTAGGCAATGGAGGTCAAGTGACTTGCCCAGGGTCACACAGCTGGGAAGTGTCTGAGGCCAGATTTTAGCCCAGGACCTCCTGTCTCTAGGCCTGGCTCTCAATCCACTGAGCTACCCAGCTGCCCCCTTCCACACTTCTTTAAACTGTTTCTTCCACTGCTTCCCATTTGTGATAGTGATTTACAATCATCAGTAGCCATCTTTTCACTTGACAACTCAGATGTTTCCCAAGGTATTTTCTGCATTCTTTAACTCTCATGACAAATAAATACTAATGCTGAACCTTGTCAAATCATCTAACACTTTTTTTTTTTTTAATCCTGGGACTCCATTCTAGGAGCATAGGGCCACAACCAGTAGGCAATGGGTCACTCAGGGTCACCCAGCTGGGAAGTGTCTGAGCCCGGATTTGAACCTAGGACCTTTCGTCTCTAGGCCTGGCTCTCAATCCACTGAGCTAGCCCAGCTGCCCCTACTTTAGGTTGCAGTTTCTTTAGCAGATGTAGTTTTTACAGGGAGGGGTTGCTAGCCCCACGCCCAACCCTCCTCCTTTTTCATCCGGGCTAGGGACCGTCCTTAGCCCAGGAGTGGTAAGGGTGGGCGATAGGGGTCAAGTGACTTACCCAAGGTCACACAGCTGGAAGTGTCTGAGGCCGGACTTGAACCTAGGACCTCCAGTCTCTAGGCCTGGCTCTCAATCCACTGAGCCACCCAGCTGCCCCATCTAACACTTACTAGCCATGAATTTGGGCAAAACTCCTTCACCTCTACTGGACTCAGTTCCTTATCTATAAAATTAAAGTATTGAACTACATAGACTCTTGAGGTCCTTCCAGTTCTACATTTGAACCTTATTTTTGTTGTTTAGTCATTTTCAACCATCTGATTCTTCAAGACCCCATTTGAAGTTTTTTTTTGGCATGATCTGTCATTTCCTTCTCCAGTTCATTTTAAATTTGTGGAAATTGCAACAGTGTTAAGTACCTTGCCCAGAGTCCCACAGCTAAGGGTCTTGAGTCCAGATTTGAACCCAGGAAGAAGTCTTTCTGGTGCTCTATCCACTTATATTACCTAGCTTGTGTCTTATCAACATTTCAACTGTATAAAACTAAAATTGGTCTTAATGTCAATGTTTTCCATTTCCCACTTTTTTTGCTAATTGTTTCAACAATTCAAGTTATTGCTATTGTACATCGTCTTTTTTTGTCACATGTATCCATTCTATTCTCTGTTCCATCACAGTCAATCCTCAGTTGATTCACATTACTAACAAATTAATCTAATTGTTTCTAATTTGGTGCTTGCTCTGTCTAGCACCTATCACTTCACAGGTGTTCAAGGTATACCATTTCTGAGCCATGCTTTTTCACCATCTCACCTTTTCTCACCTATCTTTTTCTCTGAATTTACTGAGGATCAGAATTCAATTTGGGGAATCTCTCATTGAACTTCAATAACTCTTCATCTGCAAATGCTGAAACATAAGCTGCAATTACTGTGTGTTCTATTCTATTTTAATTTGCATTATTTTTGTAGCCTACCAAGATCATCCCAACAGGGATTATCTGACCCATCTAAGTGGTTTTGTATATAGCTGGCACTTCAAAATGTATATTAAATGAATGCAAATTACCCACAACGCACAGTTACAAAATCAGAATTTTTGGTTTTACTATTTAAACTTCCATTATTCCTAGTCTTAAAACAGGAAAATAACTTCATTTGCTTTCTGGGAA
Organism: Gracilinanus agilis; assembly: GCF_016433145.1. Lineage (NCBI taxonomy): Eukaryota > Metazoa > Chordata > Mammalia > Didelphimorphia > Didelphidae > Gracilinanus > Gracilinanus agilis. Next base: position 93,995,934 of record NC_058130.1, read on the forward strand.
TATATATTGGTTTTGTATTATTTGGGGTACATACTTTCCACTATGTCAACTCAAAATAAAGTATGAGACATTTGATATGTTCATTTTGTTTAATGATATCCGTACCATGTTATTACCATGGAATGTATATTCATCTTAAACACAGAACTCCCACAGGTGTTAACAAAGCTCAAACGTTAATCTCCTCATAATGTGATAAATAATTAACTCTAAAGGGAATTAATATATTTTTCAATTGCAACTCTCACAGTGAAAACACAAATACAGTATGCATTTTTAAAGTTCTCTATCTTTACTGCTAAACAAGCACTTCAAATACATATAAAACAGATGGTATTTAAAGAACAATTTCAATGTAACAGCAGCAAAAATATTTGGTTATGTTACTCTCTTGTTTTATTAACATTATAATAAAATACCACTGTGTTAAGTAGCCTGGTTAACAAATGACTTTTCAAGGCTCACCTTAAATACAAACAGGTTTGTCTGTAGGCAGTGGGGAGGAAAATTCTTCCTAGAATATTTTGTTTCGTGTTCTTCTAACAGATGCTCTCTTGGCCCTTGGTTAAAGCCAACCAGCCCTAGACAATGGTGTTTCCACCAACCTACATAAGAAAGTGCTGACTGAATATGCTAAAGAAGTTCCCATATTACATCCCAAAATATGCCACATCTTAAAGCAATAGGAGCTACTTGAATCTTGGAGTTTTAATTTTTTTAGACATTAATTTTTTAAGATTTGGGGAACTTGAATGTAATATATCATCCAAGGAAATTTCAATGACTAGTTCATTTTGCACTAACTTAGCTCTCCTAATAAACTCTTGGATATAATGCTTTGCATTACTTGGGAAACAGTAAAATCTCCATGAAAAAAAATCCAATTTTTAAAACATCATGATTGTATCTGACATGTGCTGCTTTTTAGAACCACATACCCCTAAATGATTTTTAAACATAAATAACCTCAATGTGAGGTATCCAGCTCTATAAAACATCATCAGCATGAAGACAGCATCTTTCTTCCTACGGTTTGGGTTTGGCCCAGTATTCCCGAAACATGGAATACAACATACCTAAAGAAAAAGAGAAGTCAATTAGATTTTCAATGTGATTTTCTACATGAAATAAACCAAGACACTTCTAAAACTGGCTACAACAGGCAATACCACTAATAAGAAAAGTTCACATGAGGACATGAGGAAACAGGGCCCTAAACTCATTTCCATTTTCACCTTCCTCTAGATCAGGGGTCGGCAACATCTGTCTCTTTTGAGGGCCAGATATGGCTCTTTCTGCAGGAGCTATAAAGTCAATTTTTTTTTCAGGCACTGTTACAGGAGTGCTCACTGTGAGCACTGTACAGCTCTCATGAAATTACATTTTAAAAAATGTGGCGTTTATGGCTCTCACGGCCAAAAAGGCTGCCAACCCCTGATCTAGATCTTAAGGATTCTAAATGAAACTCTTTTTCTAGTTCCTTATCTAGTCCATGAGGTTACATCTAAATGATACAGTCAAAATTATTTGTTGGCTGCCAAAGTGAAACCAGAAGTGACTGATCCTAGATTGCACAATGTGTAGAAGAGCCAAGATTTAAACAACCTACATATCCAGATTCCAAGCCCAGGACATTTTATAAAGAAACATCTTGGTATTATATCAAGTAACAAAATTAAAATTCAATAAATTCCCCTCATCTAACTCTTAATCCCTCCCTCCCACTGTAGATTCATATATAATGCTAACAATATTTATCCCAAGATTGCTATTATTGATTAGAAAACATTTCTAATACATTAAGTATGTGTCATTTCATCCATGTGGTGGTTCCTTTGGTCACTATAAATCACAGGCCTTCTCTACTTGTATATTTTCATAAGCTGCAGCGACCAAAAATATTTCAACATCTGATTACCAACTCTATGTTTATAATCTTTCCCAATATTAGAGAGGGTAGTCCTCAGAAAAAAAGGCCACAATCCATGGCTGAGCTGGTACATAAAGCCTTTCTACATCAGTAAAACCTCCAGAGCTTGTTTCTTTGGACAGCCTTTGAGAAGCCAAGGTCACACCTCTGTGCCAATAGGAAATTCATCAGAAGAGGAGAATGGTAATGGAGAATGGTATGTCTAAAACTTGTGTTTACATATATTTGCTCAGCCTCTTATATTAACGTATAATCTAACTAAGAGAAAGGATTGTTTCTCCTCTCCTTTCTGTTTAATGCTTCTTTGCTCCTAGTATAGCAGTAAAGTCTGTTAGGAGACTAATTACTTAATTCAGTAATTCAGGTGTGAAGTCATAAAAGCCCAGACTAGGGCAATAGCAATGAGACTAAAAATAATAAAAGACAATAATTTAACAATGCAATTTCCACTAACTTGAAGATGCCATGATTACTGTTCACATGCACAATTGGGAAAAATATTCCTTACCATTTTATACTGGCTTAAAGATCACTTTGGAAACCCAAGATTGGGAACTCTTCAAAGAGTATTAAGAGCATGGGGTTTAGAGCTGAAAGAGACCTTAAATATCAACTGTTTTTTTTTCTTTTGTTTTTTTCAAACCCTTAACTTCTGTGTATTGGCTTATAGATGGAAGAGTGGTAAGGGTGGGCAATGGGGGTCAAGTGACTTGCCCAGGGTCACACAGCTGGGAAGTGTCTGAGGCCAGATTTGAACGTAGGACCTCCTGTCTCTAGGCCTGACTCTCAACCCACTGAGCCACCCAGCTGCTCCCTATCAACTGGTTTTTTAGGTGAGAAAACTGAAGCCTCAAAAAAGTACCTGGCATCTATTAGAATTCTACAGGTAGTAATAATTATGAATGTAAACAAAAAATTACTCTGTATTATGTTATAAATGATAAACTGATTGAAAGTCAATTTGTTGTTGGATGCAAGAGATAACAGTAACAGATCAATCTAGGAATCTTTCTAAGTATTATTTACCTTATTTGTAAAAAAGATATGTATTAATGAGGAAATTTAGTGAAGAATATGTTTGCTATGGAAGACGTACCAACAGTCATTGCTCCTACTACAAATCCTTGAGCTCCCACACGCATGTGAATCAGGTGGACAGACATTTTAGTATTCCCTCTGTTCTTCAATCTGTATAATCCATATGCAACAATAGCTGCAAAACCTGCTATTCCTATAAGGCAAAAAGTCGACACATGATATGTAAGCCAAATTCATGGGGGAGGGAGGAGTAAGCTATCAGATACCTGCAAACAAGTAATTAAACAAATAAACCACTTACCTTACACACTTCAGCCAGTGGATTAGTGTGACCTTTATATCATTATCTATGTTTTTGTCATACCTCTATTAGACTTTGAGTTCATGAGGTAAGGACTTGGCTAAGTTTGGTATTTGCCCATCATGATGCTCTGCTCTGAACACAGCAGTTGCTCAGAGCCTCCTCTCTTGACTACAATACTATTACTGCTGCTACTCCAACTACAACCAACACCAAGAATGGTACTTTACTTAGCTGTTTAAGATCTGCAGAGCGATTTACGTAGGCTAATTCATTCAAACCCTAACTCTAATACATCTACCATACAGCCACCAAATTTATATCACCAAAACACAAATGTAACTGTCACTCCCCTACTCAAAAACCTTCAAGACAAATACTAACACTCTTCAGCCTGGCATTCGAAGACCTCGCCAATTAAGTACCAAGTCTGGTAGCCTTTCTGGCCCTCGGCTACCTCATCAGTAAAATGAGGGGGTCAGACTTAGCTACTTCTGCAGGCCCTTGCAGAGCTTGGTTTACTCTCTGGCTCCTCCTGTCTTCCTGTTCTTATCAGCTGTACCTCAGCTTCACCATCTCTATGTCAGTTGCCATGGTTTGCCCTGCTTCTGCTCCTGGCACTCCATGCCCTGACACTCTGCTTTGCACACAGGGAGGTGGACAGTCCCTGGTGTCCAGTATGGTCTAGAGTTACTACAGCTTGAGTGCTATCACCTAATGAAACCTTTCCTGACACTGCCCCACCATCAATTTCTAGTGCTTTCCCCTAAATTTTTTTATTTGTCATCTTTGTACATATTGTATATTCCCAGTAGAATGTAAGCTCCCTGAGGGCAGGGTCTGTTTCAATTCAGTCCTAAGTCTAATATTTAACACATTGTACAAAAGTACTTATAAATGTTTGCTGAATTAAAATATTTTAATTTTTAAAAACCCCACAAAATTGCAAACTACACTAGACCAGGGGGAAAGGAGGTATGGATGAGGAATCTAGCTTAACCAATAAGTCAGTGGATGATGATGATGGAAATGCAGCATTCTCACAAGTACAATTCCTGTGCTGGTCAGCATGGAAGCTTTGGCCTGCTCTATTTTCCAGCACAGATCAAAAATTCTGGTACTCCCTCCACATATACCCCGCCTCCTCTCAGGAGCTCACCTGCCAGTCTTAATGCAGACAAATGATTAGCTTTAGCTCCATTTCAGTTCAAAACTACAAACCTCAAGAGATCCACCAGCCTTAGTCTCCACAAGTAGGAAGAATTAAATACCTACATTACCATATCTGGACAATAAAATTATTTTAAAGTCTAGTGAATAGAAATGTAAAATCTTTAAGTCTTAAATAAATACACTTGGGATAATTTTAGAATGTAAGAATCTTCAAATATATGCTAGGCTCCCAAAACTGAACTGATGAACCAATAATGATCAAAACTGATGTTGTATACATTCCACATATTGTATCTTTGAAATAAAAGCCCTTCTAAAACTGTGTATAACCTCTGATCCTATAATACCACTATCAGGTCTGTATTCCAAAGAGATCATAAAAAGGGAGAAAGGATTTACTTGTACAAAAATATTTATAGCAGCTCTTTTTGTGATGGCAAAGAATTAGAAATTGAGGGGATGTTGGAGAATTGGAGAATGACTGAACAAATTGTGATACATGTTGGTGATGGACTACTAATGTACTATAAGAAATGATAAGGGGAGGATGGGGAGGAGTTTGGAGGGGAAAGAACATGAATCATGTAACCATGGAAAAATATTCTAAATAATTTTTTAAATTTTAAAAAAAGAAATAAGGAAGATGATTTCAGAAAAAACTGGAAAGATCTGCATGAACTGATGCAGATTGAAATAAGCAAAACTGGGAGAACACTGTACACAGTAACATTAATATTGTACAATGATTATCTGAAAACTTGGCTACTCTCAGGATGGCAATGATCTAGAACAATCTTGAAAGATTTATGATGGAGGAATACTATCCATCTCCAGAGAAAGAACTGTTGGAAGTTGTCTTTCACATTACTATATTTATGGTTTTATTTTGGGGTGTTGGTTATCTATAAGTGTGTTCTTACAACAATGACCAATATGGAAGTATGCTTTTCATGATAATAGAAAATTAAAAAAAAAAAAAAGGAACAAAAGCTTTGGCAAAATCTTTTTGTAAAGATTTCCAAGTTCCTGGATTTCAGAAAAAAACTAAAGGAACTTTTAGAGATATAATGTTAACTCCCTCATTTTATAGATGACAAAAGTGGCACCCAATTAAAAGTCCAATGACCTACCAGGGTCACACAACAAAGCTGGGCCTAAAATTCAAGGCTCCTTCCTGATAGGCATCTATAGATATTCAACTGTATCATGCCATTTCCCTAATCTTACTGGAGTAAAGGGCAACATAACAGAATTTTGGCCTATAAGAATCCTACTAGTGAAATCTGTACAACTAATTGTTCTGGCTGAATTTCAACAGCTAAGACAATGATATCTGAAAAGAAATGCTGTCTGGGGAAATGCTTATATAGAAATGTTTCAATGGATACCATTTTATTGATAAAATTATTGTTTTTCCAGAGGTAGACTTACCAATTGGGACAAATGGTGCCTCCTTAGCTTTTCTGGCAAGTTTTGATCCCGAAGTCTCATCATAAGTCGAAAGAGAAACATCACTATCAGATGACATAGTTGTTGGTTGAAGTAAGAGACTTCCTAAATGAGAATTTTAAAGAGATTTTACATTTCCAAAGTAATCCTAATTTTGATAATTAATGTTTCCAAACTCTTCTTGAATTGTATTTGGCTAAATGTCAGGCTAAAATTCCAAAGACTTCTAATATTTAAAGTTCAGTTTTCAGCACAGTACCTTATTAAGAACATTCAAACATTTTTTCTTATATATAAAAACTGCCCAGTGATCAAGATGGAAACATTAACCATCCTTGAACAAAGACTTGAAAATTAAACTCCCCTTCTCATTTAAACATTTTATGTTGTAGAAAGAGTCCTTGTCATGAATGTATTAGCAATTTGCTTCCTTCAAAAGGACAGTTACTTAAAAATGGCTTTCAAAGAATCTATCCAACAAATTCATTTCCAAATAAGTAATAATAAAATATACCAAAATGGAAGGGGCACAGGGTAACTTATTTTTCAAAATATTAAGTTTTTAACATGGCACATACAAGTCTAATATGCCCTGCCTGAAATTCTAAACTGATTTTAAAAATAATTACCTCACATCCACAAACTGTTGGGCTACTAAGGGCCTAGCCATCTGTTGGCTGCTACTATCTTATAACCTACTATCTCCAAGCTTCATGCTAGAACAGTAGAATTAATTACTAATTGTAAAAAACACTTGCAACCTGCACACATTTCTGATCATGTGACCGACCAATTGGTGGGAGGCAGGGAGGGACAATGTTAAGGACCTCAGTTCTAAATGAATAAAACATTGTTAGTGAAATCTTATCAGTAAGCCTTCTATCTTTTCTTCATGTCTGAGGGCTTTTGAAAAAATAAACCACAACCTGACAGAAGAAACTTTCTCTTCCTCTCCGATGAAACTTCCTCTTCGATCCAATTACCCTCCAAATCTTTTCAGCTGAATACTCATCAACACAACTGTGCTTCATTCAATTGCTACCCTAGCTTCCTATTACCCTGACTCATTCTCCCTTTTCTTTTAAGTCTCCAGCTTTCCATCTCATTTCTCAGCTCCTTTCCAGCCTTCTTTCTGCCTCCCTCTAAGGTCTGCTATAACATTCCTGACTTCACAATCTTCAACCTACCACTCTGACCCTAACCCTAAGTCAATGATGGGGAAACCCCAGACAAGGAAGGGAGGAGGCTCTCCCATTGGCCACTGGGCAGAGGGGTGGGGGAAGTGAGGAATGTCCTCAGGTGCATGGAGAGGGGGAGGGGAGCAGTTTCATCCCTTGTCCCTTGTCCCTCTGGCTTTCTAGTATGGAACTGAGGTGGGCCCTAAGTCTTTGCAGTCGCTTAGCCTCATCCTACCTTTCAGGACAGAGAGGTACAAAGTAACATGGTGCAATTCTGTTCAGAATGCTGAATCCTTCCAGGACAAGAACTAGCTCACTCATGATCTTGGTCCTAAACAGTCTTTGCACTGAATTCCGTCCCTAGACAAGAAAGTATCTGGATCCTAGAGCTACTTGGAAGTAGGGCCTGTTCAAAGGCACTGAACATAAGAACAAATAGGACAAGATCAAGAAAAGCTAATTCCCAGAAAAGTATAACATATGGGGAGGGGACTAACATTAATATCCTAAAAATAATGCATTTCTGTTTGTCTGCTCCAATAGCCCCACTGAGCAAGATTTATAATTCTTCAGCTTTAGGAATTCTTCAGCTGAAGGAATTCAAGGTCCTTCACAAAATGACCACCATTACTGACCATTCTTACAGCCCTCAAGAGTTGGTTAGGCCCACATATGCCATCTACCTTTAAACTTCTTACTTCACAGAAAAGGAAGTTGAGGTCAGAGAAGTTGTAACTTGCCCAAAGTCACACAATTATGCAATACAAATGAATATTATTTATTTATCAGCTGGGAGATGATGAGGAATCCGAATCTATGTAAGTAGAGGGATAAAGATAACAAAAGATTTCCTGGAGATAGAAGAAAAAAAAAACAATTAGGCAACATACTGGATACATGGAGTAAGAGTGAGAAAAGGATGTCGACAAGGTTGTAACCAGGCAGAAGTGCCTTCAACCATTAGGAAGATGGGCAGGCTTGAGGAAAGATGATAAATTCTGTTTCTGACATACTGAGTCTGAAATGCCTGGGAAATTGAGCTTCAGGGCTGTAGCTTAGAAGAAAAGCTAGGATGCCATAAAAAGATCTGAGAATTATCTGTAGGAAGTGATAACTGAATCTCTAGATAATAATGAGAAAGAGTTCAGGAGAGAATCTTTGGAAATAACTATGACAGGGATATGTGTCATAAAGAACCATGTGTGGAACCCTCAATATGTACTTCTCTAGGTTTCATTTTCTTATTGACAAAATAAGGGAGCTAGATCAGTGTTGTTAAACTCAAACAGAAGTACAAAAGGATCCCTGTAGCCACATATTTAATTTAGAAAACCAAATAGTAACATGTTATACTTATCTTATTAAATACTGCCCAATTACATTTTAATCTGGTTCTAGCTATGAAGAAGGTAGGCTGACTCTGGAGTAGATGACCTCGAAGTTCCTTTCCTACTTCAAATTCTACATTCCTATGTCAAAAAATGTTGGAGGGGATGTGGCAAAATTGGGACACTAATGCACTGCTAGTGGAGTTGTGAATTGATCCAACCATTCTGGAAGAATTTTGGAATTATGCCCAAAGGATGTAAAAAGGATGCATGCATGCCCTTTGATCCAGCAATACCACTATTAGGTTTGTACCCCCAGAGAGATAATAAAAATGGGTTGTACAAAACTATTCATAGCCACACTCTTTGTGGTGGCAAAAAATTGGAAAATGAGGAAGTACCCCTTGATTGGGGAATGGCTGAACAAATTGTGATATATGAAGGTGATGGAATACTATTGTGCTGTAAGGAATGATGAACTGGAGGATTTCTATATGTACTAGAAGAACCTCCATGAACTGATACAGAGTGAAATGTAAGTAGAACCAAGAAAACGTTGTACGCTGAAAGTGAAACACTGGGTTTTTTTAAATACTTCATCACATCCAATGTGATAGACTTTACTACTGGTAGCAATGCAATGATCCAGGTATAAAAGGGAATTCTTTATTCTCTTTGCCTAGTTGGAGCTAACACTTTAGTTAACACTAACTTAAATACCTCACTAGATTGTGAAGACAAGATTAACTCTCTTTTGCCCACCTTTTGATTCAATCAACACAAGCTTGAACTAAGTGGAGCTTACAAACCACTTAGTGAATTCACACTCTCAGAAACTCAATCAGCCAGGAATCTGTGAACCCTTTTGATGAGTATTCACCCCTCCAAAAGGTGAGAACTGGTTCCCACATACACTGCCCCCTGGGCAGTGCTAGACAATTTGGAAGAGAAGAAGCCACTATAAAAGGCCCTGAATTTCTGGGGCTAAAAAAGACTCCAAGAAGGAAGTCGGCTTCAAGGATTTGGACTTCAAGAGAGAAGTCAGCTTCAAGAAGAAGGTAGGCTCAAGGAAGAAAGTTGGCCTCAGGAATCGCCTTCAGCTCAAGTCATTGTCTTGACCTGTCTCTTGGAGGGAACTTGGGTGAGTGGATAGCTGGCTTTCCCTTCATGTCTTCTGGAGAGAGTTTAATTCCAGTTGAAGGTCAACAAGTCCTGGCTGAGTCACAGAGCAATATTTAGTTAGGCAATGCTAATGTCTTCTCTACCCTTTGTATTTCTCTACTTGCACTCTTTCCATCTCTTTTGTAAATAAAAGCCATTAAAGGTAATTTCCACTTTGAGCAATAATACTTTGAATTGTCGACTACCATATTATTTATAATTTTCATATATTTTAGTCAACCATTAAAATTTAATTCTTACACAGGACAATCCCAAAGGACTTATGAGAAAGAATGCTATCCACATCAAGAGAACAAATTGTGGGAGTAGAAATGCAAAAGAAAAACATGATTCATCACTTGTTTATATGGGTACACGATTTGGGGGTTTGGGTTTTAAAAGACTGTTCTATTGCAAAAATGAATAATACGGAAATAGGTATCAATAGAAAACATTTGTATAACCCAGTGTAATTGGCTTGTAGGTTCCAGGATGGAGGAGAAAATGAATCATGGAAACATATTTTTAAAATAAATAATTTTTTTTTAACTCAGAGAGGAGGAAACTATAGCCCAAAGATAAATTTATTTCCCAATTGTTAATGAGCAGAGAAGGGACCGGTTTCCAAACTTCCAATCCAGTGTTCATTAAAACCACCAGGTAAAAGAACCGATTTCCTGATGTAGATACAAAAAAATTTCAAGTAATTTAACTCATTTTTCAGTTGCATTTCATTCTTTCTGACTCCATTTGGAGTTTTCTTGGCAAAGATGCTGGAGTGGTTGGCCATTTCCTTCTCTGGGTAATTTTACAGATGAGAAAACTAAGGCAAACAGTTAAATGATTTGCCCAACGTCCCACAGCTGGTAAACGTCTGAGGTCAAATTTGAATTCAGGAAAATGAGTCTTCCTGCCTCTACTCAATCCACTGACACCACGCTGCCCTCAAAATAATTTCAAAAGCTATCAAAATATGCCACTTAAATTCCCACCTATAAGAACATAAATAATAAAAGTAATGCCACTCCTTCCCTACCTCACATACCCAGGAACCAAAAAAAGGGATTATGGGTAGAAAATGGAGGACAGTCTTTCTTGCTTAGATGTAACTCATCCCACTGATTTCAAGAGATACCCAAACCACTCTACCTTAATTTACAGTTCCAAATTCAAAACTACACCAAACTGTCATTGCATGATCTTTTAGTCTTCTAATCTGTCCACTGGAATTGAATTTAGATCTGCACTGTCTCCTGGAGGGAAGTGGGGCAGATACAGAGCACCAAAGAAAAGGGAATCAGAATAGCAGAGATTATAAACAATTTTTAACAGGTCCCAATCAGGGCTACCATCTAAAACAAAACAAAACAAGTGAGGGAGTTGAATAAGCAGGAGGATGGGCTCATCTCTGATATTCAGTCAGCTGGAGTCTTTTAAGTAACAGGGGCCAAAATTTACGAACTATCCAAACATTTGCTTACTAACATTTGGAGAAAGTACTTAAGAAATGCTTGCAGTCCCAATGGCGCATTTATCTTCACCACCAGTAAGATGCCACCAACATTCAGAACAATTAATTAGGAGTTAAAAGGACAGTATTAAAAAGAAACATATAGGGGGCAGCTGGGTAGCTCAGTGGATTGAGAGTCAGGCCTAGAGACGGGAGGTCCTAGGTTCAAATCTGGCCTCAGACACTTCCCAGCTGTGTGACCCTGGGCAAGTCACTTGACCCCCATGGCCCACCCTTACCACTCTTCCACCTAGAAACCAATACACAGAAGTTAAGGGTATAAAAAAAAAAAAAAAAAGGAAACATACAGCGATTGAATAAGACCTAACAAAAGAAATACTGCTGAATCATGCAGGTTCTACGGAATTACAGAGTAAAGTACCGTCAGTAAACCCCAAACACATCTTAACTGGGGGAAGGGGAAAGACTTTTACTCAGCCACTGTTGACTCGTAGAAGTAGAGGTCTGGATACCCATATAGGGGAAGAGATGGATGAAATATAGGTGTTAAGTGGGGATAGATGCCAAGGAAAAAAGAAGTTTGGTGTTTTTTTTCAATTCAGACCTAGCCTGGTCCCTCAGGCCTGTTGATGACCTTTCCACACTTCCCCCAGCTCCTATGACCTTGTCCAACTTTCCAACCTGCTCGTTGGGGCCTCTCCGTTTCCTTCAGTCTTCGGGAAGTCCCCCCTTGCACATCCCCAAATAGCCCTACCCTGTTAGGGTCCCTAAATGGGGTCCCAGACACACATTCCTTCCGCCCCCAGCAGCCAGGATGGCTCTTCCTCCCGAAGAGCTATGCTAACAACCGCCGCTAGTCCTCCAGGCCTCACTCCAGCCCCCCACCCCGACCCCCGAATCTGGCTCCAGTTCAGCCCTCATTTGCCCATTCCAGCTATCAGCCCCAACTCCGCAGGAGTCCTCACCAGCTCAGTACCCCTCCCGTCCGAGTTCTATCTCCCGCGTCTCTAACCCAAGTGCCCCCTTAATCCCTCACCTCCAGCCGCAGCAGACGCCCTCGACCGCCCTCCCCTCACCCCACCGTGCGCCGTCACGCGCCTCCTTTCCGCCCTTCCCCCATACCCAGCCCCCTTCCCTAACTGCTTCTTTCTCCTGAGTGTTATCACCCCTCCAAGCAGTCCGACCGCAGACCTCCGGGGTCCATAAAGATACTCACACAGAACAGTAGGATGCCGATTCACCTTTTACGAGAAGCCACAGTGTTTGGCTTCGTTCCCCAACTTCCCCGGCCTACATCATCCAGAAATGACCAGCCAATCAGACCTCGCAACGGCGCCAGGAGGCGGGTCCAGGGGAGAGGGCAGGGGCTTTGTCTCTTCCCGCTCCAACCACTGCGGAGCCGTCGCAGCCAATAGGGAAAGAGCGAGGGTGGAGCTGAGACTGTCCTAGTCCTCGGGGTGGAGAGGAGACCCCTCTGGCTGCGAGCGCCGCAAGAGCGCAGGCGCTCTAGAGGACTCCCTCGCTTTCCCTCGAGCCTTTTCCCCGACCGCACTGCCCCGGGCGGGGTGGTATCTTTTCGGCCTCTTGGACCGGACCCGGAAATGAGTTATATTTAGGGTAAAGATCTAGCTGCCAAGGTCACCTGGGTTGCCCTAGGCTGTCCTGGCTACGTCATTGGTCACGCCCTGTTCCCGGCTCTTGGGCGTGTACACCGAGCCCCGAGAACTCACGTACTCGCCCGGTGGGTAGAGGGAGGCTTGGTCCCTGCTAAGGGAGCATTTAACTGAGTTCGGGGAAAGTGAGGAGATTCGCAGGGGTTACACTGCTACGGCAGAAGGCTAGAGGCAAACCCAAGGCGCCCCTGCCTCCAGCTAGGTGGCTCTGGTAAAAGCCCTGGGATCAGGAAGACGTCTTCAAATCTTACCTTAGGCCCTAGCTAGCCCCACCTAGGCAAGGCATTCAACCTTTCACAGCCTCAGTCTCCTCATCTGTAAAGGGAGGATGATAACTACCCATTTGCCAGGTCAGATGAAGTACCCTGTCACATTTGCTAAGATTATTCTTATTATTATTACTCCAGCCCCACCCGGCTCCCCTCCATCCCTTCCTGCTTCTTCTGGAACAGCCTCCCTCCAGGAGCGCCAGGGGTCCCACAGAGAACCCACTCCTGTGGTTAAACTGCCAGAGACACGTTCTGGCCCTCTAGCTTCGACCCAGAGTCTGGCCCAGCTGCTCCCTTGGGGTCACTTCCACTGCCCTTTCTGTCCCTTGGGTACTTTCAATCCAAGTGCCCTGCTCAAAAAGACTGAAGTTTCCACTTTCCCTCTCTTCTGGCTCTCAGATATTCTAATTTTTCATGCTAGAAGGTTGTTTAAAATAACAAACTAAAAAAGGAAAGTTACTAAGTTGAATCAAGTCTTAAAAGCTGTTGAAATAAATATTCAGAAAGATTAATGTCCCTGTTCTGGGCTTCTAAGCTATAAGACTTCATAAAATGAGTGATTTACAGCTGGAAGGGACCTTGGAGGTCCTCCAGTCCAGGAGGGTCAAACTGAAATAGAAAGGGATGTGGGAAGATGCACAAATGTGTAAAGAAGGATCGATCCCTCCAGGCCACAGTTTAACTTAGTTTTAAAATGTAGTGTTATCTATGTCATATGCTTTGTTAAATATTTCCCAAATATACTTTTTTTTTTTAATAAAACTCTTACCCTCTGTCTTAGAATTGGTTTCAAGAAGGTAAGGGTTAGGCAGCTGAGGTTAAGTGATTTTTCCAGGGTCTAGGAAGTAACTAAGTTCAAATTTGAACCTAGGACCTCCAGTCCCTAGGCCTGGCTCTCTATCCACTGAGCCACCTAGCTGCCCCTCCCAATTATATTTTAAACTGCCATTTCCTCATGAGTTTCCTCTGAAGCCCAGAAGGATTCAACCGTTTCAGTTTGACCCTACTGGACTGGATGACCTCCAAGGTCCCTTCCAGCTGTAGATCTCTCATTTTATGAAGTCTTAACAGCTTAGAAGTCCAGAACATAGACATTAATCTTTCTGAATATTTATTTCAACTGCTTTTAAGACTTGATTCAATTTAGGCCATGGTCAAACTTGAATCCCAGTCTCTTGTTTCCCACAAATTTTTTACTACTTGAAATACTGAGGGAGACCTGGTCCTTGCCTCAAAGTTAGCCTTATAAGGGAATGAAAAATACAAAATAAACAAGACCTTTAACTTAGCACAATTTTTTCTAACCAAAATTGACCACCATTTAGAGATTGGTTTAAAGAACTAGGAATGTTTGGTTAGAAAAGACTTGGGGAGGAAGAGTAGTGATCCTTATCTCCTGGTATTTGAAGAACCATCATAATGAAAAGGGATTATTTATTCCCACAGGGCAGCCATAGAAAGGTGGTTGGGGAAGGAAGTTAGAGGACTCCTAATAAAATTAAACTTTCTCATAATGACAGCTGCTTAAAGGTGCAAAGAGCAGCTTCTGGATATCCCTTTATGGTTGTTGTTCAGTCCTTTCTGACTTATTTGTGACTTCATTTGGGGTTTTCATAGCAAAGATACTGGAGTGGTTTTCCATTTCCTTCTTCAGGTCATTTTATAGATGAGGAAACTAGGCAAATAGGATTGCTGTGGGCTGAAATGTTCCACAAACTCTGTTAAGTAGCTATACACAATCAAAAGAACATAGAAACAATAACTAATTGATTAGAATGGGGTCACCTTTCACATAAGACATGAATTGCTTAGATTCACAATCATGAGAAAACTCATCACATCAATTTTGGGGCATAGCCTGGGTCCTTGGTTGGGAGGCTGAAGAGCAAACACGGGTGTTTCCCAGTCACACAGGACTAGGTTCAAACAAATGTTCAATTTTCACAATCACTGCCTTCTTAGAGTCTGCACAGAATCAGGCAAACCACTCCAGTATATTTGCCAAGAAAACCTCATACATAGTCAAAAAGATTCAGCTGGACATCACTGAAACTACTGAACAACAGTAGGATAGATGATAAGGCCTAGTAGTCCTTCAATCTACTTAAACACCAGCAGTACTCCTGTTGGACTTATTTAGACTTCTCCATTATGCCCTCATTCCAAGTACCTTCTTTCCACCCAAACCCATTCCACGCCTTTTCAGCTTCCCTTTGAGTGTTGCCTTCCATTAGATTGTAATCTCCTTGAGGACAGAGGCTAGCTTTTTTGTATTTCTATTCCAGAGTTTTAGACAGTGCCCAACCAGTAGGCCTTTAAGTAAATATTTAATGACTGATCAACTGAAAAAATTATAGTTGCTTGCTTCCAGTTCATCCAAGTAGTATGAGCAGCCATGTTTCTCTTTCTATCAGCTTTCTGGGATGAGTTCCTGATGGACTGGTATCTGTGATAATGAGATTAAAACTACCTTGCTCATTCTCAAATCTAATCACCAAAAGTGTAAATAACTCCACTTAACTCACAAGTTGGAAGGTCTGTGACCCACGTGTGCTAGAATGAGTGACCAATCAGAATTTACTGACTGCCTCCTAGGCAGTCCTAAGAAAAGTGTCTATTGTGATTGGATGCGGGCCTCAGCCTGAAGACTAGTTAGATCTGCTTGGGCTAAATCAGGGACCTGAGCAAATTATTTAGTGTGTCAGGTTAATTATCTTACCTTATCCTCTCTCTAATTTTCCTACTTTCTCTCTTTTCATTTGTAAATAAACTTCCATAAAAGTCATTTTGACTTGAGGTTTTTCTTTAATTGGGGATTGATAATTATTCAGTTCCCTGGTGACCAAACTTTTTAATATCCACCTAACCAAAACCCCTTTTTACCTCTTACATATCAAAGGAAGGGCAAAGGACATTGGCTTTATTGACTTTGCTACATTTTCTCTACAGAGCTGCCCAGAGTCCTTCCCTTATTCATCCTCTTAGGATAATCATAAAAGCAAATCTCATTTCTTTTTTTCAAAGAAATTCTTGTTGATATGCTTTGTTTTTACAAAGCCTAAATTTCCCCCTTCACGCCTTCTTCTTTCCTCTCCCAGAGAGCTATCCCATAAAACAAAGAAATTTACACAGGGTTTTATTATTTTTAAAAGTTTTAAATTTATAAATATTATCTCAATTGATATACTTATGAAGAAGGAAGCACAGTGTCTGGCATATAGTAGGTATTTAATATATTCTTGTTCCCTTTTCTTTTCCCTTTTAACTAGAAAATATTCAATGAACCTGAAGATTTTCAAATTTTTTTAAAAACCAGGAATTAGTAATTATATATGACATTGCTAAACTATTACATGTACTTTTAAAATATATATCGTTTGACATCATGGTACTTACATTGTCCTGCTTGTCTGTGCCCATTTCTGAACTTCTTACACTTTCTTCTAGTATTTTTTAATGTTTCATTGATGCTTTTTTCTGTAATTTCTGCATCACAATAGAAATCTTCAAGCTCTGTCTGACATCTGTGATAGCAAAAGTATAGTCAAACAAAACATTAGTGTTGCAATAGTTGTCTATCACCTCTCCACCAAGAGGTAAGAAGCATGCTTCATCGTTAGTCTTTGGGGCTGCCAATTGCATTAATTAGATTTTGTAAGACTTTCAAAGTTATTTTCCTTTATAATGTTGTGGTTATTATATAAATAGCTCTGGATCTATTCACTTCACACTGAATCACTTTGTTCAGATTTAGTAAGATTTCTTTGACTTTTGTCATTTCTTATGGAACAATAACATTCTAATCAATATTCCATTCCATATGCCATAATTTACCCAGACTTTCCCAATTCATGGATACTCACTTATAACAAAAAGTGCTACTATAAATGGTTTTGTACCTATGAATCCTTTTTCTCTTTAATTTCCTTAGAGTATCTATCTAATAGTGGTCCTTCTAGATCAAGGGGATGCTAAGTATAGTGACTTTTGGAGTATAGTTCTAAATTGCTTTCTAGAATTTTTAGATTGATAAATTAGTGTTACTGTCCTCTAAAAAAGATCATGTTAGATGCTGACCATCTTCCACTGTGTTAGCTATCCCTCCTAGTTTGTGTCATATGAAAATCTGATAAACAAGCCATCTGTGCCTATATCTAAGCCATCAATGATCCAAGTCAATAAAACTACAAAGAATTTCTTTATAGAGATAGAAAAAAATGACAAAAATTATCTGCAAGAACAAAAAGATCAAGAATATCAAGGAAATCAATAAAAAAATGAGAAAGAAGGAAGCTTAGCAATTCCAGATCTAAACTATACTATAAAGCTGTAATCATCAAAGAAATTTGGTACTGGTTAAGAAACAAAGGGATTACTCAACAGGGCACACAATACACAGAAGCAAATGAACATAGAAGCCTACTGTTTGAAAAACCCAAAGATCCCAGCTATTGTGGTAGGGACTCATTATTCAACAAAAAATCTTAGGGAAATCTGGAAAGAACTCTACAAGAAACTAGGCATAGGCCTATATCTCACACTATATAACAAGATGAGCTTGAAATAAGTACATAATTTAGACATAAAGAGTGAAATAAGCAAGCAAATGGAGCAAGGAAGAAATTGCCCATAAGATCTATGGATAAGGGAAGAGTTTATGACTGAATAAGGGAGAGAGAATTTTGCTAGAAATAAAAACCAATGCAGCTAAAATTAGAAAAGTAGAAAATTGGGAGATTTTTGTATTAAGTTTCTCTGAAAAGAGTTTAATTTCTATGATATATGAACTGAATAAAATTTATAAGAAAAAGAGCCATTCCCTAATTGGCAAATGGGATATCAAAAGATATGAAGGTAGTTTTCAGAAGAAAAAAACCTAATTTTCCTAGCTATGTGACCCTGGGCAAGTCACTTAATCCCAGTTTGCCTAGTCCTTACTACTCTTCTTCCTTGGAACCAATACTTAGTATTAATTCTAAGGCAGAAAGTTTTTTTTAAGGGTTTGTTTTTTTTTTAAAGAAGAAATCTAAGCTAGCAATAGTCATGAAAAATTCACATTATAACAAGCTTGATGTACCACATTTTATCCATCAGATTGACAAAGATGACCAATAAAGGAAAATGGCAGATACTTGGAGGACTGTGAGAAAAAAAAGTACATTAATGTACTATTGGTAAACCTGTGAACTAGTCTGACCATTCTGCAAAGCAGTTTTTTGCTATGCCAAAAACTATTAAACTCTGTATACACTTTAGCCCAACAATACCATTAGTAGGTCTTATACCTCAAAGAAATCAAAGAAAGAAGGAAAAGATCCATATATACAAAAATATTTACAGAAGCTATTTTTGTACTGGCAAAAAATTGGAAACTGAAGGATGCTCATCAATTGCAGAATGACTAAACAAGTTATATGTGAATGCAATGGAATACTATTGTGCCTTAGGAAATGAAAGAAATGCTTTCAGAGAAACCTGGGAAGACATATAAACTGATGCAAAGTTAAGTGAGCAGAACCAAGAGAACAATTTATGCATTAATAGCAATGTTGTAAACATATCAACTTCAAAACTTAGCAACTCTGCAGGGCAGCTAGGTAGCACAGTGGATAGAGCAGCAGGCCTGGAGATGAGAAATCCTAGGTGTATGACCTGTAGATTTTAAAATTGATATCCAATAACTATTATATCTTATAAATTTGTATTAATAATAACAAAAGAGACCTAGCTATTCAGCCCCCTCACCAGAGCGAAGAAGGAGTTACAGCAAACTATATACAAACATGACCACACAAACATAGAGGTGCAAGAGAGATTAAAGGGAATTTTGGGAAATATTAAGGGACTTATGGGGGATGCAGTCCAAGGTTCAAAATCTCCATTTATATATACCCCTCTATGATCCTATTGGGAGACCAATCTCCCCAAAAGGATCATGAAAACATAATCAACTTAAAAATTGCAATAATTTGTAGATAACAGGAAAAGAGAACAAAATCAATGGTTGCTGCATTGACAAAAAGCCAATTGAGGCAGTCCCCTTTGGCATAAAAGTATACATACAAAATCTCCATTTATACAGACCCCTGTGCAAGTCACTTAATTGTGTTGCCTAACTCTTGCCCTTCTGTCTTAGAGTTGTTACTAAGACTTAAAGTAAGTGTTTGAAAAAAGAAGAAAGTATATGAGATGGGGGAAAAGGGAATGGCTCAAAAGTGACAAATGTAGAGTTAATTCAGTGAAGCTATCTCCAAGGAAATTAAGTATGAACAGAGGTGTCTTAAGAAAGATAAGTGGAGATCTAGCGGGGGAATAATGCCAGATGGGAAACTGGCAAGAAGCATATCATTAAAAAGTGAAGAAAAAGGATATGAAAGTGATATGAAAAAATGGAGAGTATAATAGTATATTGAACTTTATTGATGGGGAAACACTAAAATTTTCATAGCACCTAGAAAGAAATAAAAAGGTCCTGACGCCCTCACAGGAGTGCTGTGACTTTATAGAAGGAAAAAGGCAACTCCCTTATATTACAGATGGAGAAATGGAGACTCAGAGACTTGTAAGAGGTTCACACAGATAATTAGTTGGAAATCAAAGATTAAACCACATAGTTTGATGATCAATCCTGGATTCTTTCCTTTTTAGCATACTGCCTCTACTTTAAATACTGGGTAAACTTTGCCATTTATCTACCTCAATAATTCAAAGAATTTTAGTTTAATTCATGTAGGTATTCTCTTGACTAATACAAATTATTAGTCCATATCTTAGTACAGTGGATTGTCTTTACTAATTACCATGGCTAGAAAAAAAAATTACAGACTGCCCTCTATTGATGATCTTCTCATCACTTAGCTAAACTGATCCTCAGGCACAGAGAAACAATACACTATCAGCTCATACTTGGTTGGACTTGCCGAAGTTTTCACTCTACTAGTATAGGCTTTGAGAACCAAAAGCAAGCTCTAGGGGATGAGGAAGGTTTTTTTGTTTGTTTGTTTTCATTTGGGTGTTTACACTTGAGTTCCAAGCTATTTCCCTCCCTCTCACACTAGAGAAGACCAACATTTGACACAGATTTATATGTGAAACTATTCAATATAATTCCATGTATCAGTTCTTTCTGTGGAGGTGGATAGCATCTCCTTCATAGGTCTTTTTTGGTTGACCTGAATATTCATATAATTAATGTAACTGTGGACTGAAATTTGCAAAGGAGAGCAGGCAGTTGGAGTTGGAAGGGACTCTGAAACAGCCCAGCAGAATGTTGCCCATTCAGAATTCCATTTGGGAGGGACCAGCAGCAAGAGGAGTTTGGAGGAATCTTCTCAACTGTCACTTCATTCCTGACCAGACTGGGACCCTGGGGGGTTGGTTCTTTGGTTGGGAGGTTTTGTTTTTGGGGTGGATCCTGTGTGAATTGGGCTCCTCTGTACTTTTATTGGTGATTATTGGGAGATCACAACTACTAACTCGATTCCTACTATCTTCACAAAGACCAAGAAATCCATTGAATAGCAATTCTCCAATTTGGCCAGAGAGTTCAGATTCCTGGGGGAGCGGGCTTGAATGGGGGGGTGGGTCCCTTCCCTGATCCTACCTGAATCCATTGATCCTGTTATTTCCCTTTTCTATTAATTAGAAATATTTGATAGGAGACTATAGGAGGGAAGAGAGAGTGGACTACTGTGACCAAGCCACAGAAGAAGTCCAGAGCTGCTCTCTTGGGGAGAAGACATAGTTGTTAGTGAAGTTCAGCCTTTCCCTCCTTCCTTGATTCCCTATACCTTTTTGCCCTGTACCCTGAATTTAATTTATCCTTTAATAAACCCCTGATAGTTTGATACTTAGAGTCTGGAGCAGTTACACTGAGCGGGGAGGTGACTGACCTTGGGGTTGACTCCATCTTGATGGGCAAAAGCTAACTTGAACTTAGGAGTGGAGGAGGCTTGTCTCAACAGGGCTGGCTCTAGAGGTGGGATCCAACCCATTAGGGTCTCAACTGAACCCCAACACCTTCCTTCAACATCCCCACTATAGCTTTGCCAGTTTGGGGAACCTCTTTGAGTTTGCTCCCTCATAGGTCTTCCCTGGGGTGGGGGTGAGTGATAGCTGATCTGGCCCATTGAAAGCTAACAAGGCGGGGAGTCTAGATACACACACCCCCACCATCAATACTCACCCCACATACATTAAGAATAACTTAGTCGGGGGCAGCTGGGTAGCTCAGTGGATTGAGAGCCAGGCCTAGAGATGGGAGGTCCTAGGTTCAAATCCGGCCTCAGACACTTCCCAGCTGTGTGACCCTGGGCAAGTCACTTGACCCCCATTGCCTACCCTTACCACTCTTCCACCTATAAGTCAATACACAGAAGTTAAGGGTTTAAAATAAAAAAAAAGAGAGAAGAAGAGAAAAAAAAAGAATAACTTAGTCATTTGTATTGTCCTTCCAACTATATTGCTGTTACTATATACAACATTCTTTTGATTCTACACTTTTCAATCTTCATTATTTTATGAGTGTTTCTTTCCTTTTTCCTTCTTTCTCTTTTTCTTCTTTTTTCTTATTTTCTTTCTTCTTCCTTCCTTCCTTCCCTTCTTCCTTCCTTCCTTCCTTCCTTCCTTCCTTCCTTCCTTCCTTCCTTCCTTCCTTTCTTCCTTTCTTTCTTCCTTCCTTTCTTCCTTCCTTTCTTCCTTCTTTCCTTCCTTCCTCCCATATCTTCCCCTTAGAATCAATACTGTGTATTGGTAAGTGGTAAGAGCTAGGCAGTGGGGATTAAATGACTTGCCCAGGGTCACATAACTAGGAAATGTCTGAGGCCAGTTTTGAACCCAGGATGCCCCATCTCCAGGCCTGGTTCTCTGTCCACTGAGCCACTTACCTGCTCCTCTCTCTTCAAGATTAAGATTAGATATCAGTTCTTTTTTATGAAGCTTTCCTGATTTCCTCCAATTGTGAGAGCCCTCTCTCCCAAACTTTAGTTGTTTAGTTATTTTTTCAGTCATCTTCAACTCTTCCACTTGGGGTTTTCTTGGCAAAGATACCAGTTCCTTCTCCAGCTCATTTTACAGATGAGGTAACTCTCCCAAACTACCTTGTATTTAACTGCATTGTATATATTTGTATTTATGAACTTTATGATTTTTTTATATAAACTTATCTCTTCCATTAGAATGTAAAGTCATTGAAAGTAAGGATTATTTCATTCTCTGTATTTGTATTCCAGGTGGCTAGCACAGCTCCTGGTGCATAATCAGTGTTTAATAAATGTTTGTTGCTTGATTCATAAATGGCTACTGAAAAAAAATGTTCTTTTGGCCAACCCATTGGTTATAAGTCTCTCCACAATGAGCTAGCCTGGTCCTCAGATAACAGGCATGTGGTCTGTTACTAGGCTCATACTTGAAGGTTTTCCACTTCAGTAGGACCTACAAGAACTTACCCTTCAAAGGCACAATCTCTAAGAGCTACAAACCAACTCCATCTCATACCCCAGAAGACCTTTTAAGTGGCAATTAACCTGTACTGATACTAGAAACTTAAATTCAAGAATATGACTCCAAATGCCTTATTTTTTAGTCTCATATCTTTTAAAATTCAGCTACTCAATTGCTAACTACAGTCTCAGAGAGAGAGAGTAAATGACTTGCTGCCAATGTATTGACCAGATTGTGCCAACCTTTGTATTTTTGTTCTCTCAAGCTCTGGATTGTGAATAGATCATGGAGTTGGACTGCAGTGAGAGACTTCTCAGTTCCCATGTCTGACTAATGACCTCAGCACTAATCCAGGAAACTCAGATGGCCTCAGGAATTCAACCCAGTCATTTTTTCCTCTTTCTTTTCTTCCTCCTCCCCCTTTTAAAAACTGAAGCCCAGTGATTCTATCAAAGGTTGCTTCCAATCTTTGCTTTCTAAACTTTGGCATCTTCACTGCTTTTCTATTTGGCTCTCTCTACCCATTTAATACTTGGAACCAGGATAGGGGTGAAGAAAGTGGCCTATAATAGAATTAGCTGGTTCATGGGACTTTTGTTTTTTATTGATGGATTGATTTATTGAGCTGACTAACAACAACAACAAAAAAAAGGCTCCAAAATTTATGTAAGAAAAGTTGTCAAGGCAACATGTGTGCCAAGTTTTTGCCAAGCTGCATAGCTCAGAGAGCCCCAGTTCAATTCAAAGATCTTGGGCAGAAATTAGACTTTCAGCTGCTCACTCCACTTTGCACCTGCAGTGCTGCCTGATTTTAACTGCATGGGTTAAGATTCTCTCTGGTGCCCCATCCCCTTATAACCTCTTTTAGTGTTATCTTTCCAGCTTAGTTTCTATACTCTTTGAGAGCAGGGTTTATCTTTCTTTTTCATATATTCCTACCCCTAGCACAATGTCTGACACATATGTGCTTAATAAGTGTTTACTGAATTGCATTTACCATAAGGATACAAAGATAGATGAATGATGCATTAATTAAGCACTTACAACAAACCACAGTGTACTGAGTGCTGCAGATAACAACATAAAAAGTCTGTTTTCCAAGAGTTTCCGTTCTAATAGGAGGAAACCACAAAGGGGAGGCACAGTCAAAGAGGGGTACTTTGGCCTGGAAAGTTTCAGAGATAATGAGTGGTGCCATAGGGGAATAGACTGATTGTTCCCCTTTCCAGAGACAATGGCAGCTGACTTGATAATGATTCCAGATCAGAAGAGGGCAAAGGGTGCATGTATATTGCAAAGTGATTGGTGGGGTTATTGAAAAGATGATTAGGGAATATGGAGTACAGTGAGGCATAGCTGGCACCTACTTAAAATAGGGGGAAGGTGAGGCAGGCAGTCACCAATCTGGATAGCTTCCAGGGCAGAAGCTAAGAGATGGAGAGATGAAAACCTTTAGGACATCTTGGCAAGGCGACTTGGAGAAGCTGCGGAGATGAATACTATATGACTGATGTTTTACTTTCAAGGACATCAGAGGACAAAATATATAAAGCCATATGGTACAGAGCCCTCGATTTGGAATCAGAAAATCTGGGTTTCAGATCTTAGCTATGATGCTATAGAACTTCAGATGAGTAACAAATTCTCTGGGCTTTTAGTTTCCTCATCTGTAAAATAAAAGTAATAAAAAATATTAAGAAAATAAAATAAGAAAACAGACTAAAGAATCTCTCTAAGGTCTAGATCTAGATCTAAAATCTTATACAAGAAAGTATGGAATAAGCACACACAAAATTATAGGAAAAGTATTTATGAAGTGCCTGCTATATGTACATGGCACTCTGTGAAGCCCCTGGGAGTACAAAGAAAGGTTTTAAAAAAGTCTGTTGTTGCTGGTAGGAAGGAGAAAGAACAGATCAGGAGGTTCTGTTGCTATACAACTTTTAGCTCTGTTTCCTTGGTCTCAAAGGTTACTTTTCCAAGGAGAAGTTATTTTTCCAAACTCACAGTACTTAGCTTACTTTACATACTTCCACACTCATAAACATGTGTCAGAAAGTTACTGCAGAGGCCGTAAATTCAATCAGTGAGTGATTCATATATTGCACCAGGCTAATTCATTTCCCATGCTGGGTAATTAACATAGGTCCTTCCATAGGCATGACTTTGGGAGCACTGAATCACAAAAGAGTAGCATCCAGGTGTTCACTAATGAACTCTTTAATACTAGATTCTAGAATTTTGCCAGGAATCAATCAAGTTCACTGGCCTATAGTTCACAGATTCCATTTACTTTTCCTTTTTTTGAAAATCAGGACAAGATTTTCCTTTCTCCAATCACAGAGTACCTTTCTTTTTCTCTATGACCTTTCCCCCCCCCTTTTTTTTAAATGGATTTTTATAGTTATATTTTATTTTTACACTGCCCAGATTTCCCCCTTCTCTTTCTTCCTTCCAGAGAATCATCCTAAGAAGAAAGAATTTTTTGTTAAAGTGGGAGGGTGGGAGAGGAGGAAAACAATTCTGGAAAATTGACCAGTACAAAGAAAAAAAAATCTGACATTATTTGCAATGTTCTACATGCCTAGACCTACAACTGCAGCTGCTACAAAGGAATACTGTGAAGTGCCTTCTATCTCTTCTTTGGTGCTAAACTTGTTCATTATAATTACACAGCATTCAATTTGGATTGTTTTTGTTGTGGTCATTATGTATGGTTTTTCTGCCATCTTGCTTACTTTAATGGGCATTCATAAGTTTCCCCAAGTTACTCCATCTGTCACACTAATGGGTTTTTATAGCACAATATTCCATTACATTCATGTACCTTAATTTGTTTAGCCATTCCCCAATTAATGAGCATCTACCTATTTTGTTTCCAGTTCTTTGCTATTCCTAAAAACACTGCTATAAAATGTTAGTGTATATGGAGTCTTGAATTTTTGCTATTGACCTCCTTGGGTCAACATTGGGGGAAGAGAAGGGAATAAATATTTACTGTGCTAGGCATTGTGCTAAGTGCTTTTTACAAATATTACCTTGCAACAATCCTGTAAGGTGTTATTATCCCCATTTTACAGTTGAGGAAACTGAGGCAGGGGTTATATGACTTGCCTAAGGTCACACAGCAAATAAGTGTCTGAGGCTGAATTTGAACTCAGTTCTTTCTGCCTCTGAGCACAGCTCTATCCATTGTACTATCTAGCTGCCTCTAAAATCTTTGAGTCAAAGGGTATGGTCAGTTACTTGTATAAAAACATTCTTTTTATGTTGCAAAGAATTGGAAATTGAGGGGAAGTCCATCAACTGGGGAATGGTTGAACACATTGTGGTATAGGATGGTGATGGAATTCTATTGTGCTATAAAGAATGATGAACAGGATGATTTCAGAAAGAGCTGGAAAGACCTATGTGAACAGAATGAAATGAGCAGAACCAGGAAAACATTGTACACAATAACAGCAATATTGTGGAATGATCAACTGTGTGTGTGGAGTCGGGGAGGTTTGGGGGATGCAATTTCCTCAGTGTTAAGTAAAATCTCAAGGCTGTTTTTCTTTTCTTTTTTTTTTCCACCATTGGCTTATCATTTTATCACTGATCATTTTATCATTATTATTTTTATCAATCATTTATCACTTTATCATTTTTTATCATAATGATAATTTATCATTTTATCATGTATCATATCATCAAGTTATCATTTATCATATTCTTTCCTATAACTGTTAAAATTTTATAATTCTTCTCTTGGGAACTATTGCTCTTATCTTTCCAATCACTTCCAAGTCCGTTTGGGAATCTCCATAATTTTGCACCTATCAGCAAGCTGCTGGTGGCTCAGTGGATAGAGCTAGGCCCAGAGTCAGAAAGAAATGAGTTCAAATTCAGCCTCCGACACTATTAGCTGTGTGATACTTGGCAAGTTATTTAACTACTGCCTGCCTCAGTTTCCTCAACTGTAAAATAAGATTCATAATGGCACCTACCTCCCAGGGCTGTTTGTGAAGATCCAATCAGATAATATTTATAAGAAGTTCTGAATTGGCCTCAGAACACTCCCTAACTGTGTGATCCTGAATCACTTAACCTGAATTGCCTACTCCTTACACCTCTTCTGCCTTGGAATAGATCCTTAATATAGATTCTAAGACAGAAGGGAAGGGTTAAAAATTTAAAAAAAAAATTTTTTAAGCTCTTAGCACAGAGCCCAGCACCTACTAGGCATTCACTGGCATACATAAAAGGCAATTTAATATTCTCTTATTGTCATCTTACTTTAAGTATCAACTCCTTGTTAGCCTATTATTATTTTGTTTACTTCATAGAGAAAAGAGAAGCAAAATATCCCTCCATTGTCATTTATTTATCATTGTCAATTTACAGTGCAGCAGCAGTCTTTCTTTCTTTGATTTTCCTCTTTCCCCAGGATATGAAAGAAACTCCCTCTTCTTATCATCTTTGTTTTTCCTCACCAGTCTCAGAAAAAAATTCTGAACTTTTCAGCACACCCAACACTTTTCCTGCAGGATCATTCTTTTGTATTCATCTTCTATTACCTTCTCTTGTTTTCACCTTCTGTACAAATCTTATAGAATTGTTGGTTAGTGAATTCTCCCTATGCACATCAGCATTGGTATCTTCAGACAATTCCGTTTTTTCTCTCCTCATTGAGATCATTTCCCTTTGGTTCATCCGAATTTCATTCTTTAGAATTTCCTAAACTTCCTTGAATTGGAATGTGGGTGCAGGGTCCCCTGGGAGAATCCAAGTATCTAGAGGAATCCCAAGTCAAAAAGATTACGGGAAGTATTCCTTAATCCTGGACCCTAGGAATAATGGTAGCAGAAGAAAAACAGCCTTGGTGCAACCAAAGAGGCAACTGCATAAAGAAAGGATTCTCCAGAGATACATTTCCTTCTGTTTTAGCTGCATTTCCCCTAGTTTTATAATGAGGATTTTAGCATGACTGTATACCTTCAGCTTGCACCTCAAACATCACTAGATTCTCTGAGATATACAACTCACCCACCTCTTTGATCAGGACTTAATATGTCACAAACAATGTATACCTGTGCTTCTACCCCAGACACCAAGGCACATCGAATGGGAATGTCACTTAATCCTCCTTGTTTGTCCCCCACTCCACCTTCCTTTTTGGGTCTTGTAATCTATGTTCCTTTAAGGTATAAAATTCCTGGACCCCTTCTCCCCAACAGAGGCAGACCACTCACTCAAAAGATTAGAATAGAAGCCATTCACTCAATAAATTCTTCTATTTTTAAAGATTCATGGGAGTCTGGTAATTCTTTAAGTGGGCGTCCTCCCGAACCAGATAATATCAAGCCTCCCCATAACAATATGACTTACTTTATGGAATTCTATTCCATGGGATCTTACCTCTTCTTAAAACACTTCCCCCCCTCCCCACATATCCCTAAATTTTGAATTCCGTTCTCTTAAAATAGTGTGTTAGGTTATTTTAGCTTTCTTCATCTTCTCTGTTGCAAGTTCCATGAGAGGGTAACCACGTTCCCATCATTTCTCCCCCATCAGTTACTTTCTTCCTATGGGTTAAAACCAAATACAGAATAACATTTTCCATTATTGATTCTTCCCCCTTCAAAAAGATGAAATTATTATCAAAGCAAGTCAGAAAGTTATTAGCTAATATACTTCTGGCAGAAAGAAAGCAAGAGCTCCAGCAGATGTCTAGATAATTGAATCATGTCTCTGCCAGGCATTTTTTCTATTTTCTAAATTCCTTATTTATTTTCTCTTTCTAGCCAGGTGGCCAGAATATAATCTATTATCTATTGTTAAGTACCAAATTATTTTTGCTCCTCCATTCATCTTCAATAACAGATTCTCCACCATATTCCCCTGTGCCCTCTCCCCTATGCTCCTTTGACTTCAGTGAATCAGGATACCTTCTTCAGATACATTCAACATATATACAACATATTCCACTTTTTTTTTTTAACCCTTCCCTTCTCTCTTAGAATCAATACTGTATAATGGTTCCAAGGCAGAAGAGCAGTAAGGGCTAGGCAATGGGGGTTAAGTGACTTGCCCAGGGTCACACAGCTAGGAAATGTCTGAGGCTAGATTCGAACTTAGGATCTCCCATCTCTAGCTCTGGCTCTCCATCCACTGAGCCATTCAGCTACCCCCTAAAGGTAGTTTTAAATGTCAGTTTGGATAGAACATTGAGAATGATAATTTGTGAGAAACTAATGAGACCATTTTCCTGTTATGTATGACTGGAGAGAAGCTGGAGAGGACTGAGAAAAAGAGGCTGGGGATGACTTCCTGATGGAACTCTTTTTAATCTTTACCTTTCAAAATAAATGAAGAGAATTATTTAAAAAAACTTTGTTGTGCTTGAATAACTTAAAAAATGCGCAATTATAATATAAGTGAAGTTATCTGCTATTACAATAAGGGTTTAAAATGATGTAATCATTCTCACAGTTAAAATATTGAAAATAATCACCTGTCTAATTTAATTATTAATTATATATTCAGTAACTTTTATGGTTTTTTATCCTAAGAGATTAAAGGATTTAATAAGTAGAGAGGTGACTACTATTGAGAAATTTTTTCCCAGTTTATTGAATAAATAACATTTGACAAACATAATAAATCTGCAATAATAAGAGACTGAGGCACAAAAATCTGAACTTAATCTATTTCTTGGTGAGGCTAACAATTACCAGTAATTGGTCAATGGTCTCTCAGTAACCAAAGACCCCTGATGTAATTAGAATAGTTTTTTAATACAGTTTAGTGGTTACATAAGGTTCAGAAATGCCTCCAAACTAAGATTGTGATTGTTTCTTAATTACGCTATCTAAAGACCTGAGCGTGAGTCTTCACTTTTCTTGGTGACTGGTAAACCCAAATAAGGCCAACATCCTTTTGTAACATTCTCAGGAAGTTTCCTTATCTATCACTTCCTGTGTCAACCAAATTCAGTACTAGGAAAACATCTCCTAATCAGCTTAATTCATCATTTATCCATCTTTCTTTTCTCCCTTAACTGGCATTCTTGTTTTGCTTGAGGGTTGAACATTAGACCTGCACAGTAATCCTTTTAGCCTTAAAACTTTTGGTTACAATGGTTACTATTATGATAAACAAAACTCTTAACTACACATCAGTAATTAATATTCAGTAACCAATAATTAATTTCTTTTTCTTTAAACCCTTATCTTCCCTCTTAGAATCAATATTGTGTATTGGTTCCAAGGAAGGCAGAAGAGAGGTAAGAGATAGGCAGTGAGGGTTAAGTGACTTGCCCAGGGTCACACAGCTAGGAAGTGTCTGAGGCCAAAATTAAATTGAACTCAGGACCTCCCGTCTCTGAGCCTAGCTCTCAATCCAGAGCCACCCAGCTGCCCCCACCAATAATCAATTTCACATAAACTATTGGAAACTCTGAGTTTGGATAAAAGAGAGATGTCAAAATTTTATCAATAAATAAGGAAATTTGCACATATAATCCTTGGATTTCCCCTGGTTGGAGATAATAAGATTAAAGATGGGAAGGAATAAAGGTTGACAGACTCCATAATCCAGGAGACCGGAGGTTTCAAATCTGGTTGCAATACATAGTAGCTGTGGGAATGGGGACTTTTCGTTTTACTTCCCACGCAGACATAATGGCACCTGTCTGGTTGTTGAAGGAAAGAACTGAGTATGTCATAAAGACTTATCAAAATGTAGCTGATACTATTAATAAGCATTTCATCCGTGTTTGTTTGCACGGTGTTATAGTTAGAGGGAGTGAGGTAGGATGGAAAGGTCTTTGGAAAGAGCAAAGTAAACAGAACCAAGAGAACAATTTATACAATAACCACAGTGATGGAAAGGAACCAACAGTGGAAAGGCTTCAGAATTCTGATCGGTGCAGTGACTGAGCCAGAAAGACTATCAGTGAAACACTCCCCAAAAAAGAGTGCTCACTGGGTCTGTATCCCAAAGAGATCATAGAAAAGAAGAAAACTATCTATAGCAGAAAGAATTGAAAATTATGGGGATGTCCCTCAATTGGGGAATGGCTGAACAAATATACGAAGGTGATGGAACACTACTGTGTTGTAAGGAATGATGAACAAGATGATTTCAGAAAGATCTGCAGGAACTGATGCAGAATGAAATAAGCAGAATCAGGAAAATATTGCACACAGTAACAACAATGTTGTATGATGATCAACTGTGAAAACTTGGCTGCTCTCACCAATGCAATGATCTGGGATAATCCTGAAAGACCTAGATAGGGAAGGCTATCCACCTCCAGAGAAAGAACTGTTGGAGTTGAATGGATGCAGATCAAAGCAATCTTTCACATTAGTGTATATACAGTGTGGAGTTTTGGTTTTGTGTGAGTGTGCTCTTACAACAATGACCAATGTGGAAGGATGTTTTGCATAATAAAAATGAAACTAAGAAAATAAGAAAAGAGTGAGTGCAAAATGAGGCCTACACCATCAAGTATGATCAATGTGATGGTTTCTCTTGCTTAACTTTATTTCTGTGTCACAAATGAGGACTCTATTGATTGTGTGTTTATGGGAAAGGGTATACATTGAGAAGTGAATGGTTTTTAAAAGGCATGAATAAAATATTTGATCTTTTTAAAGGGGAAAAAAGACACTCCAAGGAAACTTGAGTGTGAATTTTGAATTTATATTTTGAATTTGAATTTGGATTCAAGTCTCAGCTTTGTTGCAAACTAGCTCTCTGAGGACATTTTCCCTAGACTATAAAACAAAATGATAAGACTTAATGACTTCTGATGTTTCCTCCAGCTCTTCAAGGATATGGCTCCATGAATTCAATTTAAATGAATTGAGCTGCCTTTTACTTAGGTCTTTTGGAGCTAAAAGGAAATTTAGAGTTTATCTAATCAAATGCCCTTATTTTACAGGGTTAGAGCCTGAGGCCAGGAGATGAACAGGCATACAATTCCTCCTTCTGAATTATTCAGGTTCTCTCCTCTCTTCTCTCCAGATAATGGTTTATTTTCTCCTCTAATGCAATGGCACTTCATGAAAGGGGCAGGGAAAACAGCAGTTTGGTACAAATCAGCTCCAGGCCTGTGTCCTGGCAAATGGATTTCTGGAAGGTTGCTATTTATCTTGCAAAGCTAATGAATTGCAGCCTCATAAAAGTAGTAGATGTCTAAATAGCTAGGAGCCCCTGATAAACCCTTGATGGATGGGTAATTGGTTTCCTACTCTAGCTGAGAGCAAGATTTGTTCTGGGGAAAAATCAATTATGTAAACAACTCACTTCACCTTAATTAGGGCCACTAGGATGAATCTGCCATAGTGCTTACATGCAGTAATCAGCTGAGCTTAGTGTTTATAGGACAGCTGAGTGGCCCAGTGGTTAGAGCTCCTGGCCTGGAGTCAGGAAAGTCATATTTCTGAGTGAGTCATCTTTCTGATTTCAAATCCAGCCTCAGACACTTTACTAGCTGTGTCACCCTGGGCAAATCACTTACTCCTATTGGCCTCAGTTTCCTCATTCTGTAAAATGAGCTGGAGAAGGAAATGGGAAGCACTCTAGTATCTTTGCCAAGAAAACTCCAAATGAGGTCACCAAGAGTTGGACACGACTGAACAACAAAGTGCCACAGGGAGTAAGTAGCAGAACTGAAAGCCTGATTCCAAATTCAATGGTCTTTCCACCACATTAGTCAGGGTAGAAATTGCCAGACCTCTGAATTGAGCATTTGAAGAAAGACTCTATGCAGAAAGAACCTGAATAGTTAAGGGTGTTCAGGCAGTTTTCTAGGAAGAGAGTCTAGGGGTACATGAACATCCCTCTGCAGGGTTTCTAAGTTGGAAGATCCTGTGGTAAAAGATAGGAGCAGGGAACCAGAAATGATGGAGGTAGGACCTGCTCTATGAGCCTGGAGAAGGTACCCTCACATTAGTGGGGGAAGACAACAGGGAGCTCACCCAGGATGAGAAAGTAGTCCATCTGGGAGCTTCCCATTTCAATTAATGTTTCTCGACAATGTAGCCCCTCATGCAAGCTTCCAGGGATGGAAGACAAAGTTCCTTGTATGCAAGGAGTTCACAGGAGAGGCTATGCCAAGTTTGGGACTAGAATATGAGATCTGCCATTGCTATAGCTTGGGCGGAAGAAGGATGAAGTCTTGGAGGCAGTAAGTACAGCCAGGGGAGAAAGAGGAACTGTAGCTCCAGGAAACTAAGAAACAGGACAGTCTGTTTTATAGAGTAGAAAGCAATTGATCAGAGTAACTAGGTAGACACTTCCTAGCTATGTGACCTTGGGCAAAGGAAGAAGAAGAAGAAGAAGAAGAAGAAGAAGAAGAAGAAGAAGAAGAAGAAGAAGAAGAAGAAGAAGAAGAAGAAGAAGAAGAAGAAGAAGAAGAAGAAGAAGAAGAAGAAGAAGAAGAAGAAGAAGAAGAAGAAGAAGAAGAAGAAGAAGAAGAAGAAGAAGAAGAAGAAGAAGAAGAAGAAGAAGAAGAAGAAGAAGAAGAAGAAGAAGAAGAAGAAGAAGAAGAAGAAGAAGAAGAAGAAGAAGAAGAAGAAGAAGAAGAAGAAGAAGAAGAAGAAGAAGAAGAAGAAGAAGAAGAAGAAGAAGAAGAAGAAGAAGAAGAAGAAGAAGAAGAAGAAGAAGAAGAAGAAGAAGAAGAAGAAGAAGAAGAAGAAGAAGAAGAAGAAGAAGAAGAAGAAGAAGAAGAAGAAGAAGAAGAAGAAGAAGAAGAAGAAGAAGAAGAAGAAGAAGAAGAAGAAGAAGAAGAAGAAGAAGAAGAAGAAGAAGAAGAAGAAGAAGAAGAAGAAGAAGAAGAAGAAGAAGAAGAANGAAGAAAGGAAGAAAGGAAGAAAGGAAGAAAGGAAGAAAGGAAAAAAGGAAGATAGATCACCTCTTTGGGAGGTCAGTATCCATATTGGGCAGATAGATTGTTATTGTATTATTTTCAGACATATCCAAGTCTTTTAAAACTTTTTAATTACATTTAATCACTTCTTCATTTCTATATGCTATGGAGAACTGGGCGCCCTAAAATGTAAGTTTTTACATGAATGAAATCAATGCAGCTACAATCTGGAGAGATTAGGAAATAAATCTCCATATTAGACATATCTGATAAAAAATGGCATCAAATAAAAGTGAAGTAAGCAGAACAGGAGACCATTGTACACAATACATTGTACACAATAACAACAATAAAGTACAATGATCAGCTATGAATGACTTAACTATTATGGGCAATGCAAAGATCTAGGACAACTCCAAGGGATTCATGACAAAAAGAGGCTATCCACTGCTATAGAAGGAACTGATGGAGTCTACATGCAGATTGAAGCATGTCATTTTTCACTTTATTTCCTTCATGAATTTTTGTCTAGTGTAAGCCATAAGTGTCTTCTTTTACAACATGATAAACATGGAAATATATATTGTATAATAACATATGTTTGACATATTATCTGCCATCTTTGGGAGGCAGGAAAGTGGGGGGAGGAGGAAGGGAGAGAATATGGATCACAAAATATCAGAAAATTATTATGGAAAAATGTAGGCATGGGGAAGGGAGTACAGAGCCAAGAGGCAGAAAAGGTACATGGACCCAGATGATGTCTACCAAATTACTCAATGATATAATGCTTCTGGAGCAGCTTAACCCACAAAAATACAAGGTGAAGTTAATTTTTCAGCCCAAAACAATTCAGAAGGCTGGCACAAAGGATCAAGTGCACTGGGGTGGAGGTAGAGGGCAAGACCCACTGAGGTAGCTGAAGCGGAAGCAATAGCCTCCGTGCCTGGGGGTCAGACTGTTACTGCAAGGAATCTCACTCATCACTCGGGATCGTGAAAAGAAGCAGGTTTATTGATAACGTGCAGGCTTAGTGGAGTCACTCACAGAGGCTAAGCCCAGAGTCTTTGTAACAGCCCAGCTTAGATACATTTTACAGTGGGGAGACTAAAAGAGAGCTGGCCATGCTCAGTTAGAAAAGCTAAGGTAAGCAGGAAGGGATGGGGGTAGGGGTGTATCAGAGACAGAGTTTGTGAGAACCAAGGACAGGACAAGAAAGAAGGGAGGGAGTCAATGAGGGGGCAGCCAAGGGCTTCAGGGAGTAAAGAAAAGGGGAGATACAGAGAAAAAGGGCAAGTCTTAAAATTCTGAAATTCTGCCTCTCCAAGACAACTGCTCAGAAGGAGATTATGGGGGTCCTTTTGCTGGGTCTGGGTACCAGACTCTTGTTGCAGTGTCCATACACAGAACCTGGTCTCAGCATTCATAGTGGAGGAAAACATGGGGGAGGTGGGGAGGAGAGCATTGAAGTGGGTTACCTCAGAAAACGAGTCCAGACACCCAGAAGGTCAAATTAGTGGAACCAATATTTATTTATCAGTCTGTTGATTAATAAACATACCTAGCTAGCCAGGACAACTTTCCTAATGAGAGCTGCGCTAGACTGAAATTACAATGTAGTTTTTATAGGGTGCAGATACAAAGCAAATGTTCATAATTTGAGACATAACCTTGAGGAAGTGCAGGCAAACCTTATCATCTGAAGCTATTTTGATAGCAGTGTGGAATCTTGGACTTTCCACTGTACATCTTAATCCTCCACTGTGAGGTAGCTATAGGGAGTTTCTCATGAATCCTGAGCTGACTGACCTTCACAGAAAAGCTCATTTCTGACTTTTACTTTTCCCCAAGGAAAAACAGGTTTTCTGGACAATGACTTAGTTTACCTCAACCTTACTCTCACCAGATTGGCTCAATGAGGGAAGAAGAGACACAATCAATTGGGGATAGGAAACTATCTTATCCTACAGGAAAGTAGGAGGGGAAGGGAATAAGAGAAGTCGGATGGAGCTGATAAAGAAGACAAATTGCAGGAGGAGGAGGTCAGGGGTAAATAGAATGGAGAGTAATCCTAACAGGGCAAAATATTTTTATGTCTCTAATAAAAGCTTCATTTCTCAGACACGTTGAGTTGAATATATAAGAATATTTGATTTACTAATGATAAATGGTCAAAGGATATGAATTGGCAGTCCTCAGACAAAATAATTAAAGCTCTGTATAGTCATGCAAAAAAGTTCTCTAAATCACTATTAGAGAAATGTAAATCAAAACAACTCTGAGGGACCAATCTACTCCTATCAGTTTGGATATTATGACAACAAAGGAAAATGACAAAATGTGGAGGATATATGGAAAAGTTGAGACACTAATGCATTGTTGGGGGAGTTGTGAATGATTGGACCTATGCCCAAAGGGCTATAAAAATAATACATATCCTTTAACCCAATAGTACCATTACTAGGTTTGTATCCCAAATAAAAATTTTAAA
Source organism: Gracilinanus agilis (assembly GCF_016433145.1). NCBI lineage: Eukaryota > Metazoa > Chordata > Mammalia > Didelphimorphia > Didelphidae > Gracilinanus > Gracilinanus agilis. Next base: position 94,031,698 of record NC_058130.1, read on the forward strand.
AAGGGGGGTTAAGGACTTATGTGTACAGAAATATTTAAAGCCGCTCTTTTGGGGGGGGGTGCAAAGAATTGGAAAGTGAGGCAATACTCATCAACTGGGGAATGGTCGAGTACTGTATGATTGTAATGGGATACTTTTGTGCTGTAAGAAATAACCAGCCGGAGGAGCTAAGAAAAATCTGGAAAGACTTAGGGGAACCAAAGAGTGAAGTGAGAAGAACCAGGAAAACATTGTACACAATAACAGTGTTATAGCCAAAAAAGCTTATAGAAATATTATAACTTATAGCTTATAAGAATATTATGGCCAAAAAGCTAAACTTGGCAATTAAGCAGGGGGTTTTGGATAATGTCATGCCCAAGCGGGTCAGTTATCTCTCTGACTCAAGGTTCCAGGGACACAACTCCTGGCTGACAGCCCAGGGACACAACTCCTAAACGGAACAACCTTGAAGATTAAGAATCATGTCCTGTGGCACCTGAAAGCATCCCCTACTCCCTCTGTCTAGCTATTAGCTCACCCTAAGACAAAGGCACCTATATCCTGGAAACATATATATTCCCTCTTCTGAATGCACGCTTCAGGACTCTCTTTGCTGAGTTTCCCCAGTGTGTACTGGCAATAAAGCTTTCTCCTGCTTTGATTGCATTGTCTTGTGTGTTCCTCTGGAGGCCACCCATTTTGAACCCTAACAACAGCAATACTGTATAACGAACAACTATGGATCACCTAGCTATTCTCGGCAATATAATTGATCCAAAATAATCCCAAAGGACTCATGACAAAAAAATGCCATTTGCTTCCAGAGAAAAAGATCTGTTAGAGTCTGAATCCAGACCAAAGCAAACTTTTTTCACTTTCTTAATTTTTTTTGGTTCAATTTTTCTTCCACAAAAGGATTAATATGGAAAAAATGTTTTACATAATTGTACATGTAAAAACTATATGAGATTGTTTACCATCTCAACAGCAGAGGTAGAGTAGAGGGGAGGGAGAGAGAATTTGAGACTCAATATTCTTTGAAAAATGTTGGAAACTTTTTACATGTAATTGGGGAAAAATAAAATAAAATTTAATTTTTAAAAAATTGCACCAACATGTGAACTTATTATTTTTTTTAAACCCTTACTTTCCATCTTAGACTCAATACTGTGTATTGGTTCTAAGGCAAAAGAGTGGTATAGACTAGGCAATTGGAGTTAAGTGACTTGCCCAGGGTCACATATATAGGATGTCCGGGCCAGATTTAAACTCAGGACCTCCCATGTGTTAGCCTGGCTAACTAAACTTCTTTTTTTTGATGTCATCAAATATTCATGAGGAATTGATTCAAATATATAAAGCTTCTCAGTAGATAAACCAGTCAAAAGATATAAACACTCACTTTTCAAAAAAAGAAATACAAAATATTTACATTATGAAATATTACCCTAAATCACTAATGACAAAAGAAATGTCAATCAAAACAATTTTGAAGTTCCCCCTCATATCTATCAGATTGACAAAAATAACAAAAAATGATAAAAGTTGGAGGTTTATGTGAAGACAGGCCTACTAATACTCTGTTAAGGGAGTTGCGATTGCTTAAAAGATTTTGTCAAATAATTGGAAACATGCAAGAAAATCACTAGACTGTACATAATCTTTTTATCCAGTGATATCACTAAAAGGAACATACTCCAAAGAAAGTAAAAGATTTTTAGGTAAAAGGAGTGTCTTATACATACAAAACTATTCATACACACATTGAAGAAGCATTCATTGTGCTAGGCACTGTGTCCAAAATAGTCACAAGTAGGTTAAGAGGGTATGGCAAGTGTGAGCTTTTCTTATTTTTTTTTTGATGAAAAGGGAAGGTCCAGTTGTAACTCCTTCCCAGAGAGTGTCTTGGGACCAGAGAGAATACGAGGATACCTGGGATACCATACACATATGCCTATGGAAACAATTCTTGTAGACTACTATGGATAAATTATTGTGTATTTGGAAAATTTTTTTTTAATTTTTAATTTATTTATTTTTTTAAAAATTTAAACATTTATTAATATTCATTTTTAACATGGTTACATGATTCATGCTCCTACTTTCCCCTTCACCCCCTGCACTCCCCCCACCCTTGGCCGATGCACATTTCCACTGGTTTTGTCATGTGTCCTTGATCAAGACCTATTTCCAAATTGTTGGTAGTTGCATTGGTGTGGGAGTTTCGAGTCCACATCCTCAATCATATCCACCCCGACCCATGCATTCAAGCAATTGTTTTTCTTATATGTTTCCTCTCCTGCAGTCCTTCCTCTGAATGTGGGTAGCATTCTTTACCATAAATCCCTCAAAATTGTCCTGGGTCATTGCATTGCTGCTGGTACAGAGGTCCATTACATTCAATTTTACCACAGTATATCAGTCTCTGTGTATAGAGTTCTTCTGGCTCTGCTCCTTTCGCTCTGCATCAGTTCCTGCAGGTCTCTCCAGTTCGCCTGGAACTTCTCGAGTTTATTATTCCTTTTAGCACAATAGTATTCCATCACCAGCATATACCACAGTTTGTTCAGCCATTCCCCAATTGAAGGACATACCTTCCTTTTCCAGTTTTTTGCCACCACAAAAAGAGCAGCTATAAATATTTTCGTACAAGTCTGTTTATCTATGATCTCTTTGGGGGTACAAACCCAACAATGGTATGGCTGGATCAAAGGGCAGGCAGTCTTTTATAGCCCTTTGAGCATGATTCCAAATTGCCAGCCAGAATGGCTGGATCAGTTCACAACTCCACCAGCAATGCATTAATGTCTCAATTTTGCCACATCGCCTCCAACATTCATTACTCTCCCCTTCTTTCATTTTAGCCAATCTGCTAGGTGTGAGGTGATACCTCAGAGTTGTTTTGATTTGCATTTCTCTAATTATTAGAGATTTGGAACACTTTCTCATGTGCTTATTGATACTTTTGATTTCTTTACCTGAAAATTGCCTATTCATGTCTCTTGCCCATTTATCAATTGGGGAATGGCTTGATTTTTTATACAATTGCTTTAACTCCTTGTATATTTGAGTAATAGACCCCTGTCAGAGTTTTTCATTATAAAGATTTTTTCCCAATTTGTTGTTTCCCTTCTCATTTTGACTACATTGTTTTTGTTTGTACAAAAGTTTTTTAGCTTGATATAAACAAAACCATTTAATTTATATTTTGTAATTTTCTCTAACTCTTGCTTGGTTTTAAAGTCTTTCCTTTCCCACAGATCTGACAAGTATACTATTCTGTGTTCACTTAACTTATTTATAGTTTCCCTTTTTATATTCAAGTCATTCATTCACCCATTCTGAATTTATCTTGGTGTAGGGTGTGAGATGTTGATCTAAACCTAATCTCTCCCATATTGTTTTCCAAATTTCCCAGCAGTTTTTGTCAAATAGTGGATTCATGTCCCAAAAGTTGGGTTCTTTGGATTTATCATACACTGTCTTGCTGATGTCATTTACCCCAAGTCTATTCCACTGATCCTCCTCTCTGTCTCTTAGCCAGTACCATATTGTTTTGATGACTGCTGCTTTATAGTATAGTTTAATATCTGGTACTGCTAGGCCCCCTTCCTTCACATTTTTTTTTCATTATTTCCCTTGATATTCTTGACCTTTTGTTATTCCTTGGAAAAAGTTTTTAAAAAAAGCAAAAATAATATGTAGATTAGGACATCAATAATCTCAATAGCACTCAAATGGAAACTTGAATAAGGGTAGAAAATGGAGGTGAGGCAGGAGGTATTCCTACCTAACAAAGGGGCCAGTCTGTACAAAGGCATGAAGAATAGTATTGAAGAGTTATGTATAGAAAACAGAAATTTTGTATATTGTACATCACTTTACATATTCTATATTCCATAGAATATTCTAGTTCTTATTGCATATTGCAGAGTTCTTTCCAGACTCATTGTACATAATTCTGTTTCATATAGTCCATATTCCAGTATGCTTAGGATATTCTAGTCACTCATAACTGGACATTATTCTCTTTTGCATATTCTATGCTCCAGGATAACTGGAATATTCCAGTCATTTATCATTGCACATCACTCTCCTTCATGTGATTCTATGTTCCAGTTTATGGACTATGATTAGATTGTAAAGGGATTCAAAGACCAAACAGAAAATTTAAGTCCTGGGGTAAATAGGAATCATGGGAACTTCTTGAGTAACAAAGTAAGATTAATACTTCCAGGATTTCAATTTGGAAGTCTTATGAAGGATACATTGTAAAGGAAAAGAGATTGAAGGCAGGAAAATCAATTATAAGGCTATTATAGATCCAAATAAAACCAAATAAGGGAGGTGATGAGGGTCTGAATTAGAGTTGCCACTGTGTGAATGAATGGGAGAGGAAAGACTAAGAAATGATGTGTCAAAAGATTTGGCAATTGATTAGGTGGGAGGTGTAAGGGAGGGGTAGCCAAAAAAAAGTACAAGGGGGCAGCTAGGTGGCTCAGAGGATTAAGAGTCAGATTTGGAGACAGGAGATCCTGGGTTCAAATCTGACCACAAATAATACTCCTGGCTGTGTGACCCTTAGCAAGTCAGCTAAACAAATTGAGGTATATGGCTGTAATGGAATATTATTACTGTGCTTTAAGAAAGAAAGAATATTGGAGAAAATAGGGGAAAGTTGTATGAACAGATGCTGAAGAAAGTAAAAGGATCTGAAAGAAGAGTTTACATATGTCTACAATCATGTATAGAAAAAGAAAAATGAAAGACAGGTCTCAGATCCATGCAATGTTTTTTTGATTTCATAGAATTGGTGTTGAAACAAATCTCCCTCCCCTAGGCAGATAGGTTTTGTCTAGATGGATAATTGGGCATATATTTTTAGACTTAATCATGCTTTGTTTTGCTGAAGTACACTTATGTTACAAGGTAATGTCTGACTCTTTCACAATGCCATTTCTAGTTTTCTTGACAAAGATATTAGAATTATTTGCCATTTCCTTCTTCAGCTCACTTTCCAACTGAGGAAACTGAAGCCAATAAGGTTAAGGCCAACAGGGTCACACAGCGAGAAAGTATCCGAGGCTGGATTTGAACTCAGAAAGATTAGTCTTCTTGACTCCAGGCACGGTGCTCTATCTACTGCACCACCTTAACTGCCCTATTGGGGAAAAAACTTGATCCATAATGGATTCTTCCCACCTTGTAAAAAAAATATTGCTATACTGATATTAAGGACTAAAGCGGATTGATGATGACAACCACCTAGGAAGCTCTTCACTTCACTTCTCTGGGTCAGTGTGCAAAGAAATCTTAGAGACTATATTGTACGAAAAACATTAACTATTTTTATTTATAGATTGAGATCTCCTCAGCCTGGGACAGGAAAAAGTGTTATTTGTACCTTTAAAACTCTTCCTCCTTTGCCCCCTGCATTCCAGAATCCTCTCTCCAAAGTTCCTAGCCCATGCTAGCACCTTAAAGACAACCTTCAACTTCTCTTAAAACTTACTCTGGGAGGCAGCTGGGTGACTCAGTAGATTGAGAGCCAGGCCTAGAGACGGGAGGTCCTAGGTTCAAATCTGGCCTCAGACACTTCCTAGCTGTGTGACCCTGGGCAAGTCACTTAACCCCAGTTGCCTACCCTTACCACTCTTCTGCCTTGGAGCCAATACACAGTATTAACTCCAAGATGGAAGGTAAGGGTTTAATAAAAATTAAAATAAAAAAAAAAACAAACTTACTCTTATCTCTATAAGTCTACTTGGCTGTGAGGCATCCTTTTTCTCCTCTCTTTTCTCCCTCAACTGTGTCCTATTTTGCATATTGATTTTGAGACAAACATTGATTACAATATGTTCCCATTGAAATATAAGTAATATGAATAAAGTGCCATAACAAGGAGCCTAAAAGAGCCTTAAAATGTTCCTTATTCACCAAATATTTGATTTATTTGCCATATAGAGCAATATGGCAGCCAAAGACAACATAGATTTGGAATATAAAATTCCACTGAGATTTTACAATTTCCCTCTCCTGACCTTCCCTCTTTCGGTTGAGGTCATCACCATTCTTCAAGTCATGCAGGCTCACAAACCTAGAATCATGCTTAACTTGCTATATATATATATACCCCATATATTCAATCATCTGCCACCTCTAGGGAAATCTGCCTCCACATCCCTTGCATCACTCCTCTCTTCTCACAAGACTACCACACTAGTTCCATATTACCTCTCTCCTGGACTATTGCACTAACCTTTTCATTGGTCTTTCCTCCTTCAATCCATCCTCCTCAGCTGTCGTATTTTTTCCCCTAAAAATGAAGAAAACCAAACCATGAAGATTCTATTATACTGAAAAAAATACAATCATACTTAGAAATATTACTGAATTTATAGTAGTTTTTGTTATCATAAACACTCAATTCATGGAAAGATAGGAAGGGACCAGTGTAATGCAAGGTTGCTAGCAGAAGCCTTTTGCTTCTGCAATTTCAAACTGTCACAGCCTGGCAGTTAGAGGTTTTAGAATCTTCAGAAAGTCAGTTGGAGCCTGAGTCTATAAATAGGGCTGAAGTTCCAACTGACAGGGCTTTTGCCTTCTGGCTCTCGCTTTGCCTGGGGCTGTAATGATTAAAAATGATAAAGGCTGATATTATGAGAGAAAATAATATTTTAATTGCCATGACCACGTTGATAAAAAAACATATGTAAGACCACGCACCTGGTAAAAGCTCTTCAAAGTTACCACCTGTGCCCATCCTCACTACGTAGCCAAAAGAGACCATCTCAAGCCTGCCCTCCGAATTTAAGTTGCGCTATACGTTGATTCCCGTTGTCAGAAACTGGAAACCCATTGGATCAAGGGCAATGTAGTTTCAAAGTTCCCCACATGTCCACAGGAAGTTTGTAAGATACTACATATCTTGAGGCTCAATATTTCCAAATAGAACCCCAAATGATTTTAACTAACACATTACCCCCTGAGATCCGGTGAAAAAGACTGGTCTTTTTCGGTGGATCTTAAACCAAAAGAAAGAGGATAAAAGCTAGCTGCATTGACAAAAAGCCAATTTGGGGCAGTCCCCCATTGGCATAAGAGTATACATTCAAATGGGAAATAAGTTCCCCCCAATGGATCATGAAAACATAATCAAATTAGAGTTTACAATAATTCAGAGATAAAAGGGAAATAAAAGGGAGAAAGAACAAAACCAATGTTCAGTGCATTGACAAAAGCCATTTAGGGGGCAGTCCCCTTTTCTGGCATAAAGTGTCCATTCAAAATAAATGCATTCAACCCCATAGTTCAAATCAACTGCACCCCAAAGTTCAAATTTGGATCTTCATGATCCAGTGAAGGCTCTTCAGGCATCTTCATGGTGTCTTCACCAAACAGGTTCGTTGTCTGGATTCTGGTGAGATGGCAATTTTTCTTATCCTGAAATTACTCTCAAAAGAATTTAAACTTTACATTATAGATTATAAGACATACATTTCCTTCTGAGAATTATACATTACCCCCCTGAGATTACTCCTAAAGGAGTAAAAATTAACTTGCATTGTAGATTATAATTCAGACATTATGATTATAAAAACTTAACATGCACCCCCCTGAGAAAAATTTTAACTAACACATTACTCCCCTGAAGAGGGTACCTCAGGTCAGACAACAATTCTTCACAATAAATATATATCCTTTAAGACAACAATTCTTTAAAATAAATACATAAAAGCCTTATCATTTATACAGAAAGGACTAGGATCTAAAGTAAAATTTAAAAGACCTCTCACAAAATAAAATTTAAATCTCGAGGCAGGCATCAAACTCTCTATGGTTGTACACAATTACCAAGATAGACATGTGCTCCTATAAGATATTCATAGATGGTACATATAACAGCATTGTTTTGATACAGTAAAAAATGGAACCTTAAATAAATTAGGAAATACAATATGAGTACCAGATAACAAGCTATACAGTCAAAAAACCTCTTCTACCGGTTCTAATAGATTTTTTTCATTATTTGGGAGTTACAATAAAATCACAAACAGAATTAATCTAGCAGCAAAAACTTCATTAGCTTAAATGATTCAGTGCAACAGGAAAATCAACAAAATAAACAAAATTAATTCACAAAACTAATTAGCAAAATACAGTAAGATACAGTCTTTTTAAAATAGAAATAAAACTCATTCAGTTCTGAGGTTTAAAAGTCCACCCCTGTCCAATTCAAAGTTCAAATTCAAGGTCCTTATAATCAGTCTCTGCTCTGAGCATAAGGGTTTTAAAGTTCAAAGTTCTAAGCAGGTATGGGGGTGATTTTCTTCCCCTGAGTTTCAGTTTTTTTTTTAATTTTTTTTTTTAATTTTAAACCCTTAACTTCTGTGTATTGACTTATAGGTGGAAGAGTGGTAAGGGTAGGCAATGGGGGTCAAGTGACTTGCCCAGGGTCACACAGCTGGGAAGTGTCTGAGGCCGGACTTGAACCCAGGACCTCCTGTCTCTAGGCCTGGCTCTCAATCCATTGAGCTACCCAGCTGCCCCTGAGTTTCAGTTTAATAATCGCAAGAAAGTTTGAAATAGGCCATGAGGCCCAATTAAGGGTAAACACTAGTTCCAGGTGGAGGCGTGGGGTAGGGGCTAGAGAAAAGCTTAGGTTCGGTAGATTCACGTGGAGGATGGGCTGGGGGGTGGGGTGTCTAGGTACGGCTTTAAAAGAAACATGGAGGGTAGGGTTAATACTTCTCAAATCCTAAGCAGCAGTCTCTGAGATCGTGGCTCTCGGCAGAGGTGTGCAGGAATGGAGGTCTGTACTGGTGGACTCGGGATTCAGCAGGCAGGGGGTCTGCAGAAGCGCTGAGTCAGGAAAAGCGGAAGAGATCAGGAGAAGCAGTGGCAGAGGCACTGGCAGGGTACCGGCAATTTGGGTTTAAAGTCAGAAGCCAGAAGCGGCTGCTCTGACCCCCCAAGGTGGATCGGGCTTTGCTGGCTGGCATGGTCTTTTAGTGAAAACATGGCGAGCAAAGCCACTCTCCCCTTTCCCTGAAAAGCAGCCTGAACAGTGAGAAAAGAAAAAACGGAACCAAAAACTCCAAAACAGCAAGAGCAGGCCCATACCTCTGGAGAGGATTTTAAATACTCTCAGGCTATCTAAAAAATTGAGGGTCCATCTTTCCATGTGGTTGGCCAAACTGTTGTTTTTAAAAATGATGAAGGCTGATATTACGAGAGAAAATCATATTTTAATTGCCATGGCCATGTTGATAAAAAAACATATGTAAGACCACGCACCTGGTAAAAGCTCTTCAAAGTTACCACCTGTGCCCATCCTTGCTACGTAGCCAAAAGAGACCATCTAAATCCCGCCCTCCGAATTTAAGCTGCACTATACATTGGTTCCCGTTGTCAGAAACTGGAAACCCATTGGATCACGGGCAATGTAGTTTCAAAGTTCCCCGCATGTCCACAGGAAGTTTGTAAGATACTACATATCTTGAGGCTCAATATTTCCAAATAGAACCCCAAGTGATTTTAACTAATACATGGCTTTGGCTTTTTGGACTTTGGCTTAGCCTATTGGCTTTGGCCTTTCCACTTGGCTTTGGCCTTTTGGCTTCAGCATTGGCCTGTGCTTATTTTGTCTTGGGGAAATTTGGATCTATCTGATTTCTCTGGACCTCTCCCTGATCTCTCCATTACATCCCTGCTATTTCCCCTGAATTTCCCTTTGGGCCCTGGGAGGAAGGGTAGGCTTGGTGGTTGGACATTGTGGGTTTAGTTTCTATAGACAAGTAGGGCATACTAAAACAAATTACCCCAATTTAGTGATTTGATAAATACTTTACTTCAAAGGCAGTCAAACCTTCCTGACTGAGAGAGCCAGACTCTCTCAGTCTAAACCTCTCCTGTGACCCATCCCCCACCATCCATCTTTCTCCCTAGCAGCAGTTAGAAAACGTAAACCTCTTTCCCTCCAATTAACCTGACATTAATAAATCCCCTTTGTTACCTACTCAAAGCCTCTGGTGAATCATTAAGGCAAGGGCTGAAGAGGGAAGGAATTGTTTTCTTTTTATTTCTTGAGGGAACCATAGGCATTCATCTTGGCAGGAAGAACCTACCAGAGACTTCCTGCAGCCATCAGTTTCACTGGCAGGGAGGAGCCCTCTTGTCTCCTCCCTCAAGGGACTTAGAAATTAACAAGAGAAGTCCTCCAGCCAGATATAAAACATTTCTGACTGTTCCAATTCCTCTTGTACCTTAGAGATACCTTTCCCTAATTGAAGAACCTCAGCCTATTTCCTCAGTATCCTCTGTCTCTAGCCTCAGTGAATAATCCCGTTTGAGCTCCTCTCCTGTATACTCCCATCCATTCCCTCACCTTCCTATATACCACCTCATTCATCCCTTCCCTACATTCAGCTGTCTTCTTCATTCCCCTTCAAATTCACCTCATCACCTTTTATCCCTCCTCACTACCCAAATTGCCTAAGACCTTGCTAGATTACAAACTTCTTTATAACACAAAGTTATGAAAAATTTTATTTACACACTAATTTTAGAAATTTATTCTTCATATTTGCCATTTCAAGCCTACCATGGTAACCCATATTGATGGCCAGGATTTCATCCTTATGCTAAAGTGCCAAATAGGGTGACTAGTAGAAGGTGGGATAGTTATTTGCCAAATTTGCTTTAACCTTTAACATAAATGAAGCAGTAAACAGGATTGGGATAAATAAAGGTGATGAGGAAAAGAAATATCTATATTTATAGCAATTATACACCCCAATTCGGCTGGGATGTGTTGAAGAATGTTTATCTTATTTACACACCTTCAGATAAGAAAAGTCTAATTCACTTAAGCTTGTAATTCTCTCTACTCATTCTCTTCTCCACCCATTTGAATCTTCTCCTTCCTGTCACCCAGTGCCCAGGTCAAGTTCCACCTCCTTCAAGAAGCCTTCCTGGTCATAATAAGCCCTGGACTTTCACTTCAGTATGATAAACTCTGAATAAAAACTTTGTTCAGAGCACAGTGCTAGGACTAAGTTGGTTGAAGGAGAGACAAAATTTAGATAATATTAAGTCCTTGCTTTCTAGGTTAGAAGTACAAATATGTGGAGCAGCTGGGTAGCTCAGTGTATTGACAACCAGGCCTAGAGATGGGAGGTCCTAGGTTCAAATCTTACCTCAGATACTTCTCAGCTGTGTGACCCTGGGCAAGTCACTTGACCCCCATTGCCTACCCTTACCACTCTTCTGCCTTGGAGTCATTGACTCCAAGATGGAAGGTAAGTGTTAAAAAAAAAGTGCAAATATGGTGATCTCCCCTTCATGGAAGAGGAAACTGAAACACTTGGGGGCAAGTGATGTATCCTTGGTCCTAGAATTTCTTTAGAAAGGGGAGAGGGGGCTCCTAAATACAAGTCCAGGGTTCACAACAACCTTGGGAGGTAGACAATACAAATATTATTGCTCCCAGGTGAGGAAACAGATTTTTTTTTTAATCCTTATTTTCCATTTTAGAGTCAATATTATGGTATTGATTCTAAGGTAGAAGAAAGAGATAGGGACTAGGCAATAGGGTTAAGTGACTTGCCCAGGATCACACAGCTAGGAAATGTCTGGGATCTGTTTTGAACCCAAGACCTCCTGTGTCCAGGATTGGCTCTCTATCCACAGAGCCACCTCACTGCATCCCCTGGAAACAGAATTTTGAGAGGGGAAGGGACTTACTCATGTTTGGTCCACAGCTAGTGAGTATTAGAGGAAGGACTCAAACCCAGATCTCCTGACTCTAAGCTAGGGTTCTTTCTATTAATTCCCATGTTACTTTGATTTTAATAGCTCAGAAGAGGATTGATTCTATGTCAGACTCATTGTCAGTAATAAGGCTAATATACTTAGAGCTTCCTGATGTTGTGAGGGTTATTTAGCAATTAATTTAGTATTAGTGTTGGACCTAGCAGGAAGGGCTAGAGGATTCCAAAATGCAATGAAGGAGCAGGAAGTGGGGTTTGTGCTCTGAGAGAGACTCCCTTAGTGGTTGGAGACATAACTGTTGCTAACCCTGGAAGATCTCAGAGTTAGGGAAAAACTGCATCCAGATTCCCTGGGATCCTGAGAGGTGAAGGCTTTCAGCAGTGGACAACTGACCTGCAGAGCAGCATCAAGTGGGGAAGTGGTTTGTGATCTGGTGGACAGCATTTCAAACTCACTCTCCCTGCCTGGGTACCTTGGATCACCTGGTGGAGTTGGCTCTTGGCATCCTGTGACCATCCTTGGATTACCGTGAGACCTCAATTGAAAGCCATCCTCAGGCCCTTTAGCTGAGCTGACCAAACCTGGCTGGAACCAGGTTTGGAGGAGCTTTCCCTCTGACTTCAGTGCTGCTTCCTTTGGGCCCTGCCTGGCTTAAGCCAATAGAATAGTGTAGTCAAGTCCTTCCCTTGCCCCTGTGGTTTGCCCTTAGGTTGTAAGTATAGAATCCCTTATTCCCATCCTTCATTATTATTTCCCTCAATTAAACTGTTATATACTTTTACCTTTTTGCCTGCTGGTTCCATAGATCCTAGCCTAGGAGAGCTAAGTGATCGTTGGCCTAACTGCCATTCCTGTGACAATTAACAGATTGGCAGTAAACCCTGGTATCCCTATCCTGGTTGGTCCTGTCTCTCCTTCAACCCAGTGTGAACCCACAAACCATTTAGGTTACATTTTAATAATAATAATAACATCTCTGGTGCCCCACCATTACACTGAGGACTAATATCTTATCTAAATTTTGTATGTCCCTCCAGTCATAGGAGAGTTCTCTACACAGTAGAGAAACTTACCACTCCCAGAGCCTTTGCTTTAATCAGATTTTCATTGCTTTGATCTCATCCCTCCTTCTAGTTAACTCCTCCCAGTTACCACTTAATCACATCTAAAGCTTTGGGGCTCATCAAATGTTAGTTACTTCTTTTTTCTGCCCCCTCAAATCACTCTTCCCTTTTGAAGTTTATTTAAACCTGATCCTTTCCCTTTAGAGTGGACAGTCCAACACTCTCCCATGCTGTGCCATGACTCTGAACTGCAATTCCTCCACCCTGATTGAACACTCTTATAGGAAGGAAGGAAGGGAGAAAGGGAGGAAAGGAAGAAGAGAGGGAAGGAGGAAGGAAGGCAGGAAGAGAGGGAGGGAGGGAAGGAAGGAAGGAAGGAAGGAAGGAAGGAAGGAAGGAAAGAAGGAAGGAAGGAAGGAAGGAAGGAA
>NC_058130.1:94045311-94045636 GCF_016433145.1 Gracilinanus agilis
ATATGCGGGTGATGGAATACTATTGTGCTAAAAGGAATAATAAACTCGAGAAGTTCCAGGCGAACTGGAGAGACCTGCAGGAACTGATGCAGAGCGAAAGGAGCAGAGCCAGAAGAACTCTATACACAGAGACTGATATACTGTGATAAAATAGAATGTAATGGACCTCTGTTCCAGCAGCAATACAATGACCCAGGACAATTCTGAGGGATTTATGGTAAAGATGCTACCCACATTCAGAGGAAGGACTGCAGGAGAGGAAACATATAAGAAAAACAATTGCTTGAATGCATGGGTCGGGGTGGACATGATTGAGGGTGTGGAC
>NC_058130.1:94045666-94105500 GCF_016433145.1 Gracilinanus agilis
TTTGGAAATTGGTCTTGATCAAGGACACATGACAAAACTAGTGGAAATGCGCATGGGTAGGGGGGGTGCGGGGGGGGGGGTTGAAGGGGAAAGGAGGAACATGAATCATGTAACCATGTTAAAAATGAATATTAATAAATGTTAAAAAAAAAAGAAACCATCAGATACCAATATAAGACAGTTGATGGCAGCTCATTACATACTGACAAAACTTGGAAAATCTTTGTTCTAACACTAAAACACAAAAATTCATCTTGTACCTCCCAGAGGACAGAAATAACATGATGTCCTAGAAAGAGTGCTGAAATTGGAATCTGGAAACCTGGCCCCATAATCTATTGTGTGTAACCTTGGGGAAGTCATTTCCTGTCTCTCATTTTCAGTTTCTCTCTAAAATGAAGATAGGATGACAGGAACTAACTTTTTACATTAAATGCTCCTAGGTTTCCCTCTCCAGCTCTGACAGCACAGGATGGTGGATTTGGAATCAGAGGACTTTGGTACAAATTTCACCTCTCAGTGCCTTTTCTCTCCTGAAATCCCTTTATATTTACTTATATCTATAATGAGCTGTAACCCTTCAGCAGGATGTAAATTCCTTCTAGGAATGGGACAAGGGACCCCGTCTTTGAAGGGTTTTTGTTTGGTTGTTTTCTTTAAACTCTTAACTTGTCTTAGAATCAATACTAAGTATTGGTTCCAAGGCAGAAGAGCAGTAAGGGCTAGGAAATGAGGATTAAGTGACTTACCCAGGGTCACACACCTAGGAAGTATCTGATGTCAAATTTGAACCCAGGACCTCTCATCTCCAGGTCTGGCTCTCTAACAATTGATTCACCTAGCTGCCCTCTTGGGTTTGTTTTTTTTTTTTAATTTTTAGAAAATTTTTCCATGGTTACATGATTCATGTTCTTTCTCTTGTCCCCAAACCCCCACCCCCTCCTTGTAGCTGATGTACAATTTCACTGGGTTTTACATGTATCATTGTTCAAAGATCTATTTCCATATTATTGATAGTTGCACTGGGCTGGTAGTTTAGAGTCTATATCCCAAATCATATCCCCATCAACCCATGTGTTCAAGCACTTGTTTTTCTTCTGTGTTTCTGCTCCCACAGTTCTTTCTCTGAATGTGCATAGCATTCTTTCTCATAAGTCCCTCAGAATTGTCTTGGATCATTACATTGCTGCTAGTAGAGAAGTCCATGGTACATACATACCACAGTGTATCCATCTCTGTGTATAATGTTCTCCTGGTTCTGCTCCTTTCACTCTGCATCAGTTCTTGGAGGTGGTTCCAGTTCACATGGAATTCCTCCAGTTCATTATTCCTTTCAGCACAATAATATTCCATTACCAGCAGATACCACAATTTGGTCAGCCATTCCCCAATTGAAGGGCATCCCCTCATTTTTCAATTTTTTGCTACCACAAAGAGTGTGGCTAGGAATATTTTTGTACAAGTCTTTCCCCCATGATCTCTTTGTGGTATAAACCCAGCAGTGGTATGGCTGGATCAAAGGGCAGACAGTCTTTTAAAGTCCTTTGGACATAGTTCCCCATTGGGGTTTTTTTTTTGACTTCTACATAGTAGGAGCTTGATAAATATATATTGAATTTTATTTAAGTGACTTACTATTTCTCTGTGCCTCTGTTTCTTCATTTGTAAAATCGGTGGGTTGCACTGGATCATCTGTGAGACGGTAAATCTTATGATTTTAGTAAATTCTATGTTCCAATATTTCTTCTGGCCCTAATAGTCTATGCTCTTTCATTGAGGGTCCCTCCCAGTTCCATTCTTTGGGACTCAATAACAAGGACATTCTGAGATCTCTTTCTGGTGAGCCAATGAATGAAGGCTTTGTAGAGGAGATAGCACCTGAGTTCTAGTCTTGAAGGTGGATGATTCCAGAGAATGATGGGAACTAAGACAAGAGAAGGCAGGAAGGTAGGTCGGTTGGCTAATATTCTGGGGTTCTTAGTCCCTCTCTCTACAATGAAATGCCCACCACCTTTCCTGTGCCTGGGGATATTGCTAATACCAGTTATGCAGCAGCTCCACCTGGTGGTCAAGTTTGGAGAAGCCACCCAAAGACAATTCACCCCAGTGGGGATGGACTGGATGGAGGGCTGAGAAACCCATATGCTCTGTGCCTTAGGATCACACTCTTTAGGAGGGTCCCAAACACTGAGTGGTCAAATGGGACCCAGGCACCAGAATTTCTTCCCTCTGTCTTTGGGGGCTCCAGATCAAACTGTGGCAGATGTCTTTTAGAAGGGAGATGAGAGCAAAAGGAGAGGACCACAAAGGGAGGAGCATCAGAGAGGAAAAAAAAAACAAAAACCCTTTTGCCTGCAAAACAATGTTCAGCCCAAAGGCTTCTGAATATCCTCAACTGGGGATGATTTAACAGCGCAGCCTGCCTTCCTTGCAGGTGCCACTTGGTGGCTGTGGGGAAATCACAGGCAAGATAGTATGAATCAAAGATAAAATGGTCAAAGAGAAGCCAGTTAGGAACAGATAAACTCCAGGTCTTCAGTGGAAAGTCTGCATAGCCCTGTGGTCCCTTGGCCCTTCCAGGACACCACATCGCTTCAGGAGAGGAGGAATGGCCAGAGTTCCTTTGGAAAACTGGTTGCTGCAGAAACTCCAGGAGGAAGCATAACAATGGAATAATTCCTCCTGGACCAGAAGAATTCCTGGATGATCCCAACTTCTTGGATCAAAGAGAAGAATTCTGGGACAAAGCAGGAACTGGAGCTAAAGGATAGTTCAAGAATGATAGTGTTATATGGGAAAACTTCAGAAATAAGACTTGTTATTTAGAGTTCAGATTTGTTTAATGTATAACTCGGGACTCCATATTATATTGATTCCAAGGAAACCTTCGAGGAATGCCAGATCTGAAGATTAATGCCCTTCTCTGATGCGGTAAAGGTTGGTAGAGGAGGTTGGAAGTGGGTGGGAAGAGATTGTATCTCTTAGTATAGAGACTTCTTAATAGTTTCTCTTCGGGGAGGAGAGGAGAGTGGGAAATTATCCTAGAATAATAATTTGATAGGTGAACTATATAGATTACTGGGAGAGATGGGATTAACTGTAAAAAAGAGGCTCCGAGTTGTTATTGTTGTGTTCAGTCTTGTCCCTCTCTTTTTGACTTCTTTTGGGTTTGTTTTTTTTTGGCAAAGATACTGGAATTGCTTGCCATGTCCTCCAGGTCATTTTACAGATGAGGAAACCGAGATAAACAAAGTTAAGTGACTTGCCATGAGTCACCCAGTTATTAAGTATCTGAGGTTGGATTTGAACTCAGTAAGATATCTTTCTGACTCCAGGTAGAAGCTCTATCCACTGGGCCACCTAGTTGATAGACAAGCACTAGAAAGATTGTCAAATAGAAGAAGGATAAGATTTGGTGTGTTTGGTCCTAGAGGACAGAACTAGAAGTAATGGGGAAAGAAGAGGAATTGTAGCTTAGTAGATATGGTTCTGATATAAAGAAAACCTTCCTAACAATGAGAAGAAATGCTCAAGATATAGAATGGGGGCTTCAGGAGCTAGGGAGTTAGCACCCCATCAGTGAAGGAGGTAGGGCCTTCAATCCAAGACTGAGTGACCATCAAAGACTGTACTAGATATTTCTGAGATTCCTTCCAGCTCTGCAATTCCAGAAAATCAAATAACTAACCCAAAGAGCATTTCCAGAAACCTGTCAGTTAAGTCCCAAGGCATTTATAGATTGCCTACTTTTCTGACTTTCTTTTCGGATATTGTCCCCTGTTAGTCCCACCCAAGCTTTGTAACATTTTCTCTCTCAGGCTTGGTTCCATTTGGGGTTGGGGTGGGAGAACACCTCCTCTACTCTCTCTCCACTCTCTTGCATGCAGAAGGAGAATCTTAAAGCTCTCTCCTGGCCCTTCACCCTACCTAAATTAGGGCCTCAGGGAGCAGCCCAAATCCCCAAGGGTGTAATCATGGGTACAAAGGAGATCCACTCCATCTTACAGTACCCCGGCCCAAGTGATCCTGGGGAAGACCCTCACTCTCTTCGTGGTAAGATAAAATGAACACACTTGTACTGAGTCATTTATTGGCCCAAAGCACTTGGGCAAAAATACTCTGAAAGCTTCCAACTTGCCAAACCCGAAGCTCAACAAATGAATAAGATTCCGTCCCCACCCTCCTTGAGCTCATTGCCTCAGAGAGAAAAATGTGAAAAGTCAACAAGACCAGAATAGCCTCAGCCTCTAGTATTTCACAGAACCTGCAGCAGGAGCATATAATGGGTGGTGTGACCTCCCTGTGCTCCTGTGCCTCCAGAACTGCTCCAAGTCACAGATTGCATGGGGTTGACTGGGCACCTAGGTCAGTCTAGTCCAACCACCTCAATTTTACATTTGGGCAGAGAAGGGAAATGATTTACCAAAGATTAAACAGCAGTCAATAACTGAACCCAGGTCTTCTGGCATCAGTTCCTTCAGTTCTATCCTCTGTATCCCAATTGCCGCCATTTTGGATAGTTTCCTTTATTTCTATATATCAAAAACCTGCATAGTTAAATTCTACCTCCTTCAGGAAACCCTTCTTGAATCCCTCCCCACAAAATCCACAGGGATTTCTCCCCTCTTTTCAGCTCCTATGGCATGGACCTTCTATGTCCCTCTGTCTCACAAAATCCATAGAGCTTTGGCATTCACCCAATAATAAGAATAATTCATATCTTGTAGAATTTAGAGGTATACAAGGCACATTCAGTCACTTGTGTGTGTATATAAGTATATGTCTTCCCACCCCAACCAAATGGTGGATGATTCAGGGGTAGGAAGAAGATCCTCTTCTTTTCTGTATCCCCATAGGATATTGCACATAGGGAATGTAGTTGGACTTGACTATGAACAGACTTTTATAAAAGATTCAGAGGAAGAAGTGATAGAGTGAGTCTAGGCATGCCTTTGCCACTGAGTTGTTGCATCACCGAGCAAATTCGTTCACCTTTGGACCTCACTGTCTTCCTTGAGAAATGGATTAGCTGATGGGACTTTTACCTTGGTCCCTTCTATGTTCTTTTATTCTATTTTCCTTCCAGTTCTGTTATTCTATTTTCAGTATTCTAAGGTTTCTCCTAGATTTGGCATTTTATTGTTTTATATTCTGGCCATCCTCTTGCTTCTGACATCCTAGCTAAAATATTATATATTCAAAGCAGAGCTGAGACTATGAATTCTTGAACCTGGGAGCAAATTCATTTGTGGGAGAGCAAGAGGAAATTCAAATACAAATGCAGAAGGAAAGGACTTGGCCATTTAGTTTGAGCTGAGTCCCTTAGGGGTTAGGGTGAAGGCAAGCCCCAGGAGAGGGATCTCATGATGAGACATGCCATGATGAGACCTTAGAGTGCATAGCATAGACTGAATGCCCTAATGAAGAGGGATCTCCAGTGGTTGGCAGTTCAGTGGTTCAGGCCTGATAGAGGATTATTCACTTAATAGAGGATGAGACAGTTAGGTGGTGCAAGTGAATAAAATGCCAGGTCTGAAGTCTAGAAAACTCACCCTATCAAATCTGCCCTCAGACACATCCTAGCTCTGTGACCATGGGCAAGTCACTTAACCCTGATTGCCTCAGTTTCCATATCTGTAAAATGAGCTGGAAAAGGAAATGGCCAACCACTCCCGGATCTTTGCCAAGAAAATACCAAATGGGGCCATGAAGAGTCAGACACAACTGAAAATGACTGAAAAACAGCAAAAAGAAGGGAGGCACAGGGATGGTAGTGACTATGAGGGGAAAGTGCCCCACCTCATGTTGATTTTCTGGAGCAAAGCCTCGGTCTCTCTGCTCTAGTTATGGCTATTTTTAGCAGGTCTCTTCCAGCTCTGATGATCTATGTCTCAGAGGATCTCTGGCACAAGGATTAGCAAAGATGTAGCAGAAAGATTCCAGAAGACCACAGAAAAGTCAGCTTATTCCTACTCAAACAGCCCAGGTGTTGGGGGGTGGGCAGGGATTGGAGGGAACCCAGTTCTTGCATTTTCATACTCAGAGTAAAATAACAGCTACTGCAGGATTTCTGTAATATAATTTCTTAAGAAATATGTCAGGAAAGAAAAAAAAGTTCATTTCTCTCAAGTCTCCACCCTGCAGTTCAGATGAGGATGGAAATGTCATCATCTAATGGGCGTATGAGCAGTTTCCACCATCCTTAGAGCCGCCTCTTCTTCAGCAGTAGACTTCACAGGCCAGAGTGGACCACCCTTAGTTTTAGGGTCTTCCAGAGACTATTTCACAGCCTCCCATTTATCAGTCAAGATGGAGTCCTTTTCTATGACCTAATGATAACAAAACCTGATATTTCTACACCACTTTACAATGCACACCCATTACTTCCAGTACAAATGTCCATATCTCCCTGCCCCTTTTTTTTCTAAACCCTTATCTTTGGTCTTAGGATCAATACTGTGAATTGGTTTCAAGGTAGAAGAATGGTAAGGGCTAGGCAATGGGGGTTAAATGACTCACTCAGCTAGGAAGGGTCTTTGGCCAGATTTGAACCTAAGACCTTTCATTGGCTCTCAATCCACTGAGTCACCTAACTGCTCCATTTCCATATCACCTTATGGCTTACAGAACACTTTTCCTCAAGATACCCCCCTGAAAAAGATAGTACGAGAATTACTATCTCTATCTTAAAGGTGGTAAAACTAGCTTTGAAAGACGTTAAGTGAGTTGCTCACATAGCCAATAGGTACAAGAGATAGGATTTGAATCAGGATCTCCAGATTCTGAATCCTCCGCGTGTTGCTTCTTGTAAGTTTTATTACAATGCTATGGGGTAGGTAATATATTTATTAACAATTTCCATTTTTCAAAGGAGGAAACTGAGGCCCATAAAAGAGGAAATAACTTAATCAGGGCCCACCAAAAAAGGGTCAGTGGAGTATATTGGAAAGAGAACTCTATCTGAACCCTAGTTGTGCTATTTCCTAACTATCTAATCTAAGACAAGTCATCACCTTCCTGGGCCTTAGTTTCCTGATATGTTATAATTCCCAGCACTGCCCATTTCAGAGAGTTCGGGTTATTTTTAACCCTTACCTTCTGTCTTAGTATCAATTCTAAGACAGAAGAGTGGTAAGGATTAGGCAGTTGGGTTTAAGTGACTTGCCCAGGGTCACACAGCTAGGAAGTGTCTGAGGTCAGATTCAAACCCAGAACCTCCTGACTCCAGGCCTGTCTCTCTTTCTACTGTGCACAGAGTTTATTTTTTAAATACATTTCTTCATCTTTTCAGTTCCGGGTAGAAATAATTTTGACAATTTTTTTCTGACATTTTAGGATTCAGATTTTCTCCTTCCTTCCCTCCCTGAGGTGGCAAATCGTCTGATATAGGTCAAACCAGTATTTCCATGAACTTTTTATTTCCACTTGCTCATATTGTGATAGATGATACATATCACATATATAATATACTTCACAGAGTTTTGATGAAAACACATAAAGAGCTACAGAATTGGAAGCTATTGCTATTCTGGCTGGGGGCACTTCAGAAATGGGAGGAATTTAAAGGAAATTCTAAGCTGGATGTGGGGGTTCAGACTTTTAATCACTGCCACCAAGGAGGCTAGGGATGGAACTGGTGAAGCCCTTGAGCTGAGGACCAGATTTCATATGGTGAGCTAGGGCCAGCAGGCTGCTAAAGAAGGGCTGAACAGTCTAAAGCAGAAAAGGAGAAGGTCCAAGTTTGTTCACATCAGTAGTGGGGGTCTAGCCTATGAGTATCTGCTGCTGTACTTCCAAGCTGGGCAAGATAGAATGATGTAATCTAGGATGAGAAAGAGATAGATAGATAAATATAGACAGATGGATAGAAAGATAGAGAAGAAAGAGAGAAAGAGGGAGAAAAAATTAGAAGAGAAAGAAGATGGAAGGAAAGGAAGACATGAAGAAAGGAAGGAGGGAGGAAGGGAGGAGCAGTTTTTCAAGGAAAAACCAATGTTTTAGAGGAGTAGAAGAATTTATGAATAAATAGCTGTTGAATTAATTCATTGTTCTAAATGTTGTGAAGAGAAATTTTGGGAGGATGTATATGTAAGTGACTGGGATTGGTTTGTAGAGAATTCTGGGAAGAAAGTGATAGATGAGAGAGAGAGAGGATGGAGGTCAAGAGAAGCAGATGTATTCCCTCCCCTCCTTAAAAGAGAAAGATATGGGATGGAGTTGGAACCTCCTACTTGTTTCCTCCACAGCATTTTAGACTGAAAGGTCACGAGAACCATGCATTCCAGAGGTACTTGTATGACCTCAATAATGCAGACTATGTTTGGTTTGGATGAAATGGCTCCCCCTCAAAACCATCCTTGAAGGTCTGAGCCAAGAGGAAAGGTACCAATTAATTGCCTTCCTCTCCGGTATCTAAACAGCAAGTCTGTTTCTGCTTCCTGACATCAGAAAACCACTGGCTGTTCGATTTCTTTTTCTTCTTTTTTTTTACTTAAAAAAAATTTCCAGTTACATGCAGACAATTTTTAAAAATTAATTCATTAAATTAATTTAGAATATTTTTCCATGGTTACATGATTCATATTCTTTCCCTCCCTTCCTCTCTTCCCCCTCCCATAGCCAACGAGCAATTCCACTGGGTTTTACATGTATCATTGATCAAAACTTATTTTTATATTATTAATATTTGCAATAGAGTGGTCATTTAGAATCTACATCCCAAATCATATCCTCATCGAACCATGTGATCAAGCAAATACTTTTCTTCTGTGTTTCTACTCCCACAGTTCTTTCTCTGGATGTGGATAGCATTCTTTCTCCTAAGTTCCTCTGGATTGTCTTGGATCATTGTATTGCTGCTAGAAGAGAAGTCCATTATTTTGAATTGTGCCACAGTATATCAGTCTCTGTGTACAATGTTTTCCTGGTTCTGTTCTTTTCACTCTGCATCAATTCCTGGAGGTGGTTCCAGTTCACATGAAATTCCTCCAGTTCATTATTCCTTTTAGCACAAAAGTATTCCATCACCAATAGATACCACAATTTTTTTAGCCATTCCCAATCAAAGGGCATCCCCTCATTTTCCAATTTTTTGCCACCACAGAGAGCACAGGTATAAATATTTTTGTACATTTATTTTTCCTTATTATTTCTTTGGGATACAAACTCAGCAGTGGTATGGCTGGATCAAAGGGCAAGCAGTCTTTTGGCATAATTCCAAATTGCCTTCCAGAATGGTTTAGTCTCCCAATGGTTTAGACACCAGCAATGCATTCGTGTCCCAATTTTGCCACATCCTCTCCAACATTTATTACTTTCCTTTGCTGTCATATTAGTCAATCTGCTAGATTTGAGGTGGTACCTCAGAGTTGTTTTGATTTGCATTTCTCTAATTTAAGAAATTTAAAACACTTTTTCATGTGCTTATTAATAGTTTTGATTTCTTTATCTGAAAACTGCCTATTCATATACCTTGACCATTTATCATTTAGGGAATGGCTTGATTTTTTGTACAATTTATTTAATTCCTTATAAATTTGAGAAATTAGACCTTTGTCAGAGGTTTTTGTTATAAAGATTTTTTCCCCCAATTTGTTGCTTCCCTTCTAATTTTGGTTGCATTGGTTTTGTTTGTACGAACCCTTTTTAATTTAATGTAATCAAAATTATTCATCTTACATTTTGTAATGATCTCTATCTGTTGCTTAATTTCTTAAATTAAATTCTTAAGTTAAATTCTTAAATGGTCTTAAATTCTTTCCTTTCCTACAGGTATACTATTCTATGTTCACATAGTTTATTTATGGTTTCCTTCTTTATATTTAATATGAATTTATCATGGTATAGAGTGTGAGATGTTGATCTAAACCTATTCTCTCCCATACTGTTTTCCAATTTTCCCAACAGTTTTTGTCAAACAGTGGGTTCTTGTCCCAAAAGCTGGGTTCTTTGGGTTTATTGTATACTATCTTGCCAAAGACTTTTACTCCAAGTCTATTCCATTGATCCTCCCTTCTGTCAGCTATGTAAGGATTAAATTTATGGTTGAACTAAATATAAGAGAATGTGGTTGCTGATTTTAAAAATTAATACAGCTCAAGTCAAAAGGACTTTTTAACAGCTTTGTTTACAAAAAAGAGAGAGAAAGTGAAAGTAGAGAAATATAAAAGGAGGGTAGAAAAAATATCTAACCTAACACGCTAAATATTTGCTCCAGTGCCTGGCTCCCCTCTGGTAGGGCTTGTTAACCCCAGCCAAAGAGCCTAGATTTGAATTAAGCAAGGGTTTTACCCATGCAGTCTCCTCCAAGAGGGAGGCCTCTCCAGTGCTAATCTCTCCAGAAGGCAGGAAAGGAGGATCAGCTTTTTTCACTCACCCAATCCAAAGTCCAAAGGGAAAAGATCCAAGAGCAGTCTTAACAGAAGCAGTTCAAGTTGCCAGCCCTAGGTCCTTCATGCTGAAGTTTCAGGCCAAAGACCAAAGACCAAAGATCTTCTGACAGGAAGTTTAGGCCCTTTTTATGGACCTTTCTTTATGTCACTTCCTGTCCCTTCCTTTACAGAGACCAATTTCAGTCTTTAAATTTGCTTAACACTGCCCAAGGGGCAGTTGGTCACTTCTGGAGGTGTTACTCACTTTAGTAAGTGGTTTGTGAACCTCCTCTACTTAGTGTTAAATAGGGGTGTCTATGTTTTTGGTTGATTAAATTTAAAAGAAGGCAAAGGGAGAGTCAATCCCATCTTTACAATCCCTGCTGTGATCCTTTGAGAGACTAGTCTCCCAAATGGATCATTTAAACATAACTATCTTAAACCTCTAAAAATCTTCTAACTAAAGGTGCATACAATATTGCACTTTTTAAGAGGAAATTACAGGGGGCAGCTGGGTAGCTCAGTGGATTGAGAGCTAAGCCTAGAGACGGGAGGTCCTAGGTTCAAATCCAGCCTCAGACACTTCCCAGCTGTGTGACCCTGGGCAAGTCACTTGACCCCCATTGCCCACCCTTACTCTTCCACCAAGGAACCAAAACACAGAAGTTAAGGAACCAATACACAGAAGTTAAGGGTTAAAAAAAAAAAGAAATTACAATAGTTAGAGATAAGAGGGAAATAGAAGAGAGAGAACAAAACCAATGTTTGCTAGTCACATTGACAAAAAACCAATTAGGGGGCAGTCCCCTTTGGCATAAGAGTTTACATTCAGAATTAACTATGTTTAACCCCCTTCAGTTCAATCATTTGCATCCCAAAGTTCATTCTGGATCTTCTGATGCAGTGGAGGTTTCTTTATGGCACTTTCTCCAAACAGTTCACTTTCTTGATTCAAGGAGTTAGCAAGCTTCTTTTCCTGAAAATTTTTCTCAAAAAAATTTAAATCTTGGATTTTATGAAAATTATACAACCCCCCTGAGGAGGGTGTTGACCAACACCTGGTTCAACTCGGGATACATGGTTGAGTTATGGTGTGTATATATCATGTCAAAAGAAAATAAAAATCATTAAAAAAAGAAAAACAAATAGAAGAAAAAATTAAACTTTGGGGGGAAATTCAAAATTAGAATCAAAATATCAAATTCTATGTATATAAAAATTTCTGAGTAAACAAGAATAAATCCATAACAGGTTCTTAAATCAGGGTTCAGTTAAAGTAATTTCTATCCCACAAGTCTGTGGGATAAATGCGATATTACACTTACTGTAACATCAATGATCTTAAGTGGGGTAAAGCTGCCTCACAGAATTCCACAGTACCCCCCAGAACTCCAGGAGAGGGGGAAGTTGGGGCAGTTAAGAATGTGAGTATATAAGCCAGGACTCACAGCTTGCAAGGATTCACTCTTTCTGGTGGTTTCATGGGTGACTGAGAAGGAAAGTAGGATTGCTCTTTTTGTTAGCTCATCTCTGACCTCAGGGAACAGGGAGTTACTTTGCTGTTTGCTCTATACAGGCTATGCCAGGCTGTGTGCACTGGGAAAATACTTCACGTGCAGTATTTCAACTAATCTTTAATTTAAATAGAACTTCAATCAAGATTACCTTCACCATCTTAAACTTGATAACATTAGATTAAGAGAAAAGTTAGTTTGCGAGGGAGATAGAAGTTAAGTTAGCCAAAACATATTCCCCTCTGCTGAATGTGTTTCCAATAAGTTTCCTGAAGATATTAGGTAGCTTACCTCACCCTTATCCTAAAATTTACTTCCCCTTTCCTTATTTTCCTGAAATTAATAAAGCCCTTCCCTTGTTAAGTTTGAGAGCCTGTGTGAAGTTATACTTGAGTTATACCAACCAATAGCATACAGACAGTGTCCATTTGTCTATGGACTTTTATCTCCAATGCCTGTGACAAGATACAGCCAATCAGTATCGATAGGACGTACTCTCTTTATATGTGAGCAATGAATCCAAGGGTCCTTTTCTCCAATTTTTATAGCTGTTGGATTGGTTAGCAATACTTGAAACAGACCTTCCCAGGTAGGCTGAGTCCTCCAGTGTGCTGAAAATTCTTTATGTACACCTTGTCTCCTAGGTTCAGGTCATGAAGTGAAAAGTCTATGGGTCCTGCTTGTACTGCAACTCTGGATTCATGGAGTTCACACAATTTGTTCTCCAATTCCTACATATAGGAAGCAATAGAAGTATCTTCCCCTAGTAGTGATGTAATGAAGGATAAAAAGGCTTAGGGGGATTTCCAAAAAACATCTCAAATGGTGAGATGTATAGATCTCCCCTAGGCCTGCTTCGGAAATAAAATGGAGCTAAAGGAAGAGCTTCAAGCCATTTTAAATGAGTCTCAGGGCATTTGCCAATCATGTTCTTAAGTTCTCTGTTCATTCTTTCAACTTGACCTGAGCTCTGGGGATGATATGGTACATGGAATTTAGGAGTTATCCCCAAACAGGAATAAATTTGGGACAGGACTGAATTGATAAAATGAGTTCCCCTGTCCAAATCAATTCAGGCTGGCAGGCCAAAGTGAGGAATAATATCTTTTTAAGAGTACCTTGGGGTGGGGGCAGCTGGGTAGCTCAGTGGATTGAGAGTCAGGCCTAGAGACGGGAGATCCTAGGTTCAAATCCGGCCTCAGACACTTCCCAGCTGTGTGACTCTGGTTAAGTCACTTGACCCCCATTGCCCACCCTTACCACTCTTCCACCTAGGAGCCAATACACAGAAGTTAAGAGTTTAAAAAAATAAAATAAAAATAAATAAAAAATAAGAGTACCTTGGCAACAAAAACTGCTGTGGCTCAGGCAGTAGGAAATGCTTCCAGCCATCTGGTCAATTGATCCACTATGACTAGACAAAATTTATAATGTCCAGCCTATTGTTTTGATGACCACAGCTTTATTGTACAGTCTAAGATCTGGTATTGCTAGGCCCCTGTCCTTCACATTTTTTTTTTTTCATTTTGTTCTTCCAAATGAACTTTGCTATAATTTTTTCTAATTCAATAAAAAAAGTTTCTTGGTAGTTTAATAACTATGTCACTGAATAAGTAAATTAATTTGGGTAGGATTGTCATTTTTTAATTATTATTAGCTTGCCCTAGCCATGAGCAATTAATGTTTTCCAATTATTTAGATCTAGTTTTAATTGTGTGGAAAGTGTTTTGTAGTTGTGTTCACATAATTCCTGTGTTTTTCTTGGCAAATAGATTCCTAAATACATGTAGACAAGTTGTGACAATTGTTTTCTGACATTTTATCATTCAGATCCTCTCCTTTCCTCCCTTCCTCTCATCCTGATGTGATAAATAATCTGATATAGGTTATAACAATGCTTTCATGTAATACATATTTCCATATTCCTCATGCCATGAAAAAAGACTTATTACACATGCAAAAAAACCTGTGAAAGAAATAAAGTGAAAAATGACAAGCTTTGATCTGCAATCAGATACCAGAATTTCCTGTGGATAGCATTTTCATCATGAATCCCTCATGGTTATCTTGGAATCTTGATTTGCTGATAAGTTTAGTCCTTCACAGTTGATCATTGTATAATGTTTCTATTACCATATACATTGTTGTCCTGGTTCTGCTCATCTCACTTTGCATAAGTTCTTATAAGTCTTTCCAGGTTTTTCTGAACTCATTCCGTTCATCATTTCTTATGGCACAATAGTATTCCTTTACAACCATATTCCACAACTTGTTCAATCATTCCCCAACAGATGGACAAACCATTAGTTTCCAATTCTTTGCCAGTACAAAAAGAGCTGCTAAAAATATTTTGGTATAGGTAGGCTCTTTTTCCTGTATAAAGGGAACCCCTTTCCCCTGGGATCTTCCAACCTGTGTCCCTTCACTGTGTGATTGGACGTCAGGTGAATGCTCTGAAAAGAAGTCACAGGCGAAGAGTCCTAGGAACATGACCCTGAACTAAAGGTTACAGGTTGAGCCAAAAGTCAGGAAGTGTTCTCACTCTATTCACTTGGATGTTGGCAGTGGAGGACCATGGCTGAGAGAGATAGCCATGTGGAGGGACAGGTGGTCAGAATTAGATTAGAAATAGGCTTTAATTTCTATCTATCTGCTTTCTTTATTCAAGAAATATTGCTAAACTCTATGGAAAATAAGAACCTAGAGTTTTTAAATTAACTTTAATATCACCTAATTCTGATCTCTTTAGGATACCAACCAAGTAGTGGTACTGCTGGGTCAAAAAGTATGCACAGTTTTATGGCTCTTTAAGTATGGTTCCATATTGTTCTCCAGAATGGTTGTATCAGTTCACAGGTCCACCAACAGTATGTTAGTATCCCAATTTCTCCACAACCCCTCCAACATTTATCATTTTCCTTATTGGTAATGTTGGTTAATCTGGTAGATGTGAGGTAGTATCTCAGAGTCATTTTAATTTGCATTTCTCTAATAGCAACTTGAAACATTTACTTGTATGACTATAGACAGTTTTAATTTCTTCCTCTGAGAATTACCTGTTCATATCTTTTGACCATTTATCAATTGGGGGATGCTTTGTGTTCTTATAAATTTGACTCAGTTCTCTATGTATTTGAGAAATGAGGCCTTTATTAGAGACCCTTACTATAAAATTCCCCCAATTTCTTCTGTGTTGATTACTTCCTGAGTGTTCTGTTCACACATCCCTCCCTTTCTGTTCCAATTCACCCTCTAATACTTAGAACTAATAGAACAGCAAGGTGGTATAATGATTAGAATTCTGGACTTGGAATCAGGAAAACTTGAGTCCAAATCCTTACTAGTTGTGTGACCTTATCCAAGGCACTTATCTCTCTCAGCCTGTTTTTTTTTTTTCAATGGTAAAATGGGAAGTAATAATAGCACCTATCTCCCAAGTTTGCTGTGAGAAACAAATGAGATAGCATATAAAACACTTTGAAAGCCTAAAGCACCATGTATATGCCAGCTATTTAGCATGCTAGTCCTGGTTATAGGATTATTATAGCCTTGGAGATAGTTAGATAGACTAGAGCTGGTTCCACAAGCAACAGATGCATCTAGCATTTTGAGAGGGATGTAGCCTTGATCCAGGATATGGCCCTCTAACCAATGGGCTGATCAATGGGGAATTTGCCAACCTGGCTTCCCCTGTTCCCTTCCTAACAAACAGGATCAAAAAAGAGGAAGCAATCAGACTCGAAGATGTTTCTTTACCAGCTCTAACTACATTCTATAGTGATAAAGACCCAGAATTCAAACCCAGGACTTCTAACCCCAAATCTGGCTATAGCCTCTCTCCTCAATCTTAGCTCCTCATAGTGCGTTCCAGGCCTGTGGCTTCTCAAATTGCCCTCAGTGGGGTGAGGTTGGTTTCTCTCCATGGAAACCAAGAATTCTTCCTATCCTTTTGTACAAACATCTGGCACATCCTTTAACTCACTGGGTCTCTTTAGAACCTCAAGAAATCTGACACTGACCTAGGTGGACCAGCCAACCACATGCCTTTTGGGATCAGAGAAAAACACTGAAAGGAATGTGAATGCTTGGAATTGGAGCTGAGTGGGGTTGGGGTTGGAGCTGGAGTAAGCAGGGCATTGAGGCGGAAGCTGAGCAGCTAGTATTCACTGATGTGCCCACATCCTCCTCTCTCTGCTGGGGAGTTAACAGAGTTCCAGGCTGGTGAAGGGCAGGAATACAGTCTCTCTGGGTCCCTGGCTAGTCTCCTGCCTCAGGGGATTCCTTATTCTGGAAATAAAGGAAAAGGAAAAGCTGAGCAGATTCTTATGGTGTTGGTTGACCAGGTGGTTCTCTCCATGCCAAGGTGAGGAAAAAGTTGACTAAAGATCCTGAATCCATGCCAAACATTTGCAGATAAAAGGCCTGGATCCTAAGCTCTCTATGGTTCCTGTTCTGTTGCAGGAAGGCAAATGATATGGGATGAATGTGGAGGGACATTTTTCTTTGTACTGGGCAGAAGGAGAAATGAGGAAGGTTGTAGTTTAGCCATAGAACTATGTCTGTCATAGACAAGTCTGCTAAAAGGAAACATAATGGTCTCAGCACTTCTTAATACAAATGAGATATGGAAAAAGCATTGGACAAGGACAAGCTCAGGGTCTAACTTTGTCACTTGCTAACTGTCCTTGTAACCTTGAGCAACTTGCTCGCTTTCTGGGATTTTTTTTCTCTTTGCAAAACAAGGGGCTAATAGTTAGGCAATAGGGGTTAAGTGACTTGCCCAAGGTCACACAGCTAGGAAGTGTTTGAGGCCAGATTTGACCCTAGGACTTCTTGTCTTTCATATCATTCATTTTTGTAAGTGACAAATCTTATAAAACCAAAACATAAACCCTCAAAACAATTGAAAAATCAAATGCTTTCATCTGCATTCTGACTCCAACAGTTTTTTCTATGAGGCCATATTTGAACCCAGGTCCTCCTGACTCTAGGTCTGGTACACTATCTACTGTGCCCACCTAGCTTCCCCATAATGCAAAGTACTTTCCATTCCTCTTTTGATCCTCACAATAGTGCAATGAGGTAAGTTCAACAGTCATTGTTAGTTCCATTTTACAGTGAAGGAAACTGATGCTCAGAGAAGTTAGTAAATGACCTGTCCATGGTCACACAACTAGCAAGTGTCAGAAGCTGGATTTGAAGCCCAGTTACTCACCAGTCCAGTTGCTCCATCCAACAACAGAAGTCCACCAAAATAAAATCTCAGAGGGAGGTACAAGGGACTAAGCTCTCGGAGTTGGGGCACATCATTCTGCCATATCTGCCCATGTGGGTCCAAAATGGAGAACAAATTCCCTCTTCCAGCTTCTCTCTCATGGAATCATCCAAAAACGCAGAGCCAAAGATCCAAGTTCAAGAGCCAAAGATCCAGGTTCAAGTTCAAGACTGGTGACTTCAAGGAGAGCCCTTTATGAGTCTTATCTTCATAGCAATGGTATCCTGGCAGAGTCTGCAAAACCAGTTACTTATGTATGATTTTTCTTCTTATCCAGCAGATCAATATACTCCTGGTAAGGACACCCTTTTATCAATTGGTTTTCTTCGTTGTTGAGTCAATTCAGTCCTATCTACTCTTTGTGACCTCACTTGGGGTCTTCTTGGCAATAATAACAGAGTGATTTGCCATATCCTTCTCCAGTTCATTTTCCATTTAAGGAAACTGAGTCAAACAGAGTTAAGTGATTTGCTCAGGGTCACACAGCTAGCAAATGTCTGAAGCCAGATTTGAACTCAGAAAGAGGAGTCTTCCTGACTCTAAGCCTGGCATTCTGTCCACTGAGCCACCTGTTGATTTTCTACAGCTGATATAATTGTAGAAGTTAAGGGGTCAGATGAACAGAAACAAAAAGGTGCTACAGTCTTAAACAAAGTACAAAGGGCTTATATTTGATTTTTCTTTATGAAGTATGAAGAAGTTGTTCAAACACAAATGGTAGAATTTGAGAGCAGTTGACCATTGGCTAGCTAGTAGACCATGGGCCAGCGTTGGCTAGCTGGCCACCATATCTTTGGTGGCCCTTTAAAAAATGGAATATACTCCCTAGGAAGCCAATGGACAATTGAGGCCAGCAATAACTGAAGACTGTAACTTTTGGCAACAGAGAAGACAGAGAACCATGGAAGAAGAAACTAGCTTTTGAGAAGGAATCATTCCTTGCCTCTGAGATTTCTTTCTTCTTCCTTTAACCATCATCAATAGTATTTTGAGGTGGAACTGTTCACCTAAGAGAAGATAACAACAAACAGGTACCGACCTTCAAGGCAGGAAATAGCTCTAAGGTTTTTGGTCTCTGAAATTAGAGAAGAGAGTCCCTTCTGGCTGTAGGGATTAGACCTTCAGTAGAGGAACAAACTCAGGAAGTGATCTACCAGGTAGAGATCCTGGATCCAAGGGGAGCAATATGAGGACACCACGAGAAACAAAGAGATACAGGACATTGTGTTATCAAAGATGTGAGTTGCCTAAGCTACAGTATGTTCCCTAAAGGTGTCAAGCATATTTTATATATGTGCCTCTTCTCACTAATGAAACAGATAGTTTGTGGGAGAGTACACCCTAAGTTTATAGGGAAACTTATTTTTTTAATTACTATTCTCAAGATATCATCTCAAGGGGACAGCTAGGTGGCTCAGTGGATTGAGAGCCAGGCCCAGGGACAAGAGGTCCCGGGTTCAAATTTGACCTCAGATGCTTCCTAGCTAAATGACTGTGGGCAAGTCACATCATCCCTATTGCCTACTCTTTTGCCTTGGAATCAATACACAGTATTTATTTTATTTTTTCATTTTTATTGTCATGCAAAACACACCCCCATATTGGTCATTGTTGTAAGAACAAACTCAGACATAACCAAAACCCCCAAATAAAAACAAAAATACATTGATGTGAAAAAGAACTCTAACAGTTGTTTCTCTGGAGGTGGAAAGCATTCCCATCATAAGTCTTTCAGGATTGTGCTAGATCACT
This sequence comes from Gracilinanus agilis, assembly GCF_016433145.1. Classification (NCBI taxonomy): domain Eukaryota; kingdom Metazoa; phylum Chordata; class Mammalia; order Didelphimorphia; family Didelphidae; genus Gracilinanus; species Gracilinanus agilis. Next base: position 94,064,578 of record NC_058130.1, read on the forward strand.
GCATTGTTGAGAGTAACCAAGTTTTCATCAGATAATCATCGTCCAATATTGCTGTTACTAAGTGTAATGTTTTCCTGGTTCTGCTTATTTCTCTCTGCATCAGTTCCTACAGATCTTTCCAGCTTTTTCTGAAATCACCTTGCTTGTCATTTCTTATAGCACACAATATTGATTTTAAATATTTATTAATTTATTCATTCACTCATTCATTCACAGTATTGGTTTTAAATATAAAACAATTACAAGCAGATGATATCATTTTACTTTGAAGTCAAAATTTCATCCTGCTCCCAATTGACACAATTTGGTCCTTCGAAAGTATTCCTAAATTCCTTAAATTCTAGCCTTTCTAGTATTAAAGATAAACATACCAATTAATACATTTTTTTTTTGGAGGAGTGAAGACCCATAGGGTACCTTAAACTGGAATTAGTCTAGTCATCCCCCGAAAGAACACAGTCCTTGAATTTGATTTGGGGTTTACCTGGGAATGCTACATAAGCAACATAGGAAGCCTCCTAAACAATGTGATATAAGAAGCATTTTCTGCCCCAAATGTCCTCCTTCCTCTCTTCTGATGACCTATGACTATAGACTCCTTTTTCCTTTCCCATCATTAGAGTAATTTGCGTGGGTCAGACTGGGGAGGTAAAAAAAGGTGGTTCCTATTTGGCAATACAAGAGCAAACAGGAAAGAGTCCAGGACCAAGAGTTTGAGAACCAGGATATTACTCAACTAACAACCAGGTGACCTTGGACAAGTCATTTCCTCCCTTTGCCCTCAGTTTCCTTCTCACGCTTTTCACTTTCATATTCTAGGGTACCTGTGTAATCTGGTGGGGGGTGGAAGGCAGAAAGCGATATCCTGTGGCCCTTAGATCAGATTGTCTAATAGCTAGTTGTCACTTTGGGGAGCTACAGGCATTCCCAAGAGAGTTGAGTTGCAGGACAAAGGCGTTTCGGTAGAGAGGCTGGAATGGGGAGGAGAAGTTTGGAGAAGAAAATAGGAAAGAGAGACAAAACATTTTTATTTTTTAAAATTTTAATAACAAATTTCCACACGAGTTTTCTGAAGTTATGAGATCCATATTGTCTCCCTCCCTTCTTCCCTCTCCCCTCATGGAGCTGGCAAGCAATTCACTCTGGGTTATACATGGATTATCAAGCAAAACCTATTTCCATATTGTTCATTTTTGTAAGTGACTAATCTTATAAAACCAAAACCCCAAATCATATATCCCAGAAACAAGTGATAAGTCATATGTTTTCATCTGCATTTTTACCCCAGCAGTTCTTTCTCTGGAGGTGGATAGCATTCTCCATCATAAGTCCCTCAGAATGAGACAAGACATTTTTTTTTAAACACTTAACCTTCCTCCTTAGAATCAATACTATTTATTGGTTCTAAGGCAGGATAGTAGTAAAGCTAGGCAATAGGTCAGATTTGAACCTAGGATCACCCGTCTCTAGGCCTGGCTCTCAATCCATTGAACCACCCAGCTGCCCCTGAGACAAAACATTTTGTGTGTGTGTGTTTTGAAATTTTTATTTAATTAATTAATTTTGAATATTTTTCCATGGTTACATGATTCTTTCCCTCCCCTTCTCCCAGCCCCCTCCCATAGCCAACAAGCAATTCCACTGGGTTTTACATGAGTCATTGATCAAGACCGATTTCCATGTTATTGATATTTGCATTATGGTGATCACTTTAGAGGGAGCCAAAACATTTTGAACAAAAATTTGAACATAAACTACTCTAGCTGGGAATAAAGAACAAAGAGCATAGAATGTCATGACTAGAAGGGATCTTAGAACATAGAATATGGCATATGAGAGCTGGAAGGAATCTTAATGATCATTCAGTCCAACCTCATTTTTACATGTATTATCACGCAAAACATGTTTCCTTATTGTTCATTTTTATAAGCGAATAATCTTATAAAACCCAAACCCCAAACCATATACCCAAATAAACAAGTAAAAAATCATCTGCTTTCAGAATCTCCTTATTTTCAGGTTGAGGAAATTGAGACCCAGAGAGACTAAGAGATGACAACATTATGCCCTGTTGGATGGGCAATAGTCACAAAAAAATGGGGTACCCAGAGCAGACTCTGAAGGTCCATGAAATTAAGGTCTCCTTCACAGTAGGCTTTGAGCTTAAGATATATAGGCATTTGGAAAAGCTCTTCATTGTGGTGAAAGTCTTTTATTTTTCTTATATTATATATATTATATAATATATTAATATATTAATTATATAATATATGTTAGATATTATATAAAAATTATATAAAAATTATATAAAATTATAAATTATATAAAAAAATTTTTAAATATTTTTCCATGATTCCATGATTCATTCTCTCCCCTCTTCCTTCTCCACTCCTAGAGCTAACAAGAAATTCATGGTGGTGAAAGTCTTGACGTTTTGCCTCTCACACAATGAGAAAAGAGTTTCAGGGAGACACACTAAACCGATGTGAGGGGTAATATACAGAGGAGGGTAATATACAGTGTGGGATGAGGAAGGTATGCATGAGAGATTAGTATAATGGAGTGAGCGATGGATTCTCTTAAGATCAAAATTCTCTGGAGTCTGTGTCTAAATTTATATGTGTTTATTAAATAATTTTAAAATGTGGGTCAGAAAAAGAAAAGGTACCAGTCACATATGGCTGGCTGTTCCTTTCACAAACCTCCTCCCTAGCCAGAACTTGCCCATATGCCTGGCACTCTCCTAGCTGCCTTCCCTGTGCCAGCTGAGCCACCACACTATGAACACACCAGGGCTCACAGAGCCACCTCCCCTTACCATGATTCCCTACTTCCTTTGCCCAGGCCAATTTTATGTGCCTTCTGACGTCACTTTTCTGAATCTCTCTGATGTGGCCGACTCAGACCTCCATCAGGATCAGAGGTAGATCTTCCAGATCTCAGGAGACACATCCACGTGCCATAGAGCCATAAGGCCTCTGGCATCCCCTCACAGTGTTCCCCCTTATCTTTAGTAGCTTGCTGACTTATGATAAGCCCCAGGCCTTGTTCTTACTCAATCAAAGGTTAGGGCAGAATTATAATCTATTCAATCAAAAATGGGTACATTTAATTATTATCAACATTATATTTCAAATCCTTTATCAATGTTACATTTCAAACTCTTTATGAAAGTTTCCCCTTTTGAACTTTTAAGTCAATCTTAAGGAATCAAGAAGAAGAAAGAGTTCAGGCTAGTGTTCAGTTCTCACAATTCAGAGGCCAAGAAGCCACAATATACCCATTAGGAAATGGGACAGAGTCTTTGCTTTTTTGCCTCTCATGAAACACCAAAGAGGTTTCGGGAAACAGGAACTGAACAGCTGTGGGAAATCACCATGCAGATGTGAAAAGGCATGCAAGACTGAAAATCTTTTAAAATAAAAAGGCAGGCATGCCAGATTGGCACAATGGAATGGTATTGCACTCTGAGTCAGAAGAACTGAGTTCAAATACTAGCTTTGTCCCTTTCTACAGGTTGGATCTTGAACAAATTTATTCCCTGGAAATTCAGATTCCTCACTTGTATATTGAGAATTAAAATAGATGATCTCTAACATCCCTTCAAATTCTAAAATGCCATCCAAGGATGAATGGCCAGGAGCCAGAGACAGACTAGGATGGAATAAGGAAAAGAGAAGGTCCCATTTGGGAATCAGTGTATGGAATATGAAGGGAGTCCCAAAGAATTTAACAAGTCATAAGTGGGAAGGGCATTTGAATATAGAATTTCAGATTTGGAAGGATCATTTAGCTCAACTTCTCCATTTTACAGAAAGGGATACAGAAGCCCAGAGAAGAAGAGTTGCATGCTGGAAGAAAGATGGTGGAGTAAGGCACATTCAGTTTACCCAAACCCTCCAAATGCACAAAAACAGAACATAAAATGCTTCATGCCAAAGGAAATCAGGAGAGACAGACACATCTCACCAGGGTGAGAGGGGAGAGTAGCTCAGTGAATGCTGCATGGAGGAGCGTGCAGAGTACACACCAGTGCAGAGTATTTGTACATGGTCCAAGACAACAAGGCAGCTGGTAGGGGAGCAGCCCTACTCTCCATCAAGCTGCCTGAGGCAATGAAACAGCAGATGGGAAGCACAAGAAGGAAACCAATCTACCCCCTGGAATATACACTGAGTAGCCCAAAGATAGCTGAGTTACTCCAAATATCAGAGAAGGCTACACTGCAAGCCTAGAACAGTGTTCCCTCTACCCCAGAAGCAGAGCAGGGCCTCAACAAATGCACAAGGTAATGAGGTGGGATGAGGGGGATAACTAGAAAAATGAGCAAAAGACAAAGAAAAAAGCCCCTAACTTTAGAAAGTTACTTTAGTGACAGGGGAGATCAAAATACAAACTCAGCAGAGGACAAGAATGGCAAATAGTAAATGTGAAGCCTCAAAGAAAAATGAGAATGTCAGGCCCCAAAAAAACCTCTTGAAAGAACTTGAAAGGAAGTTAAAAAATCAAATAATAAAAGAAATGACAGAAAGATTTGACAACTTGGAAACTAGAATGGGCCAAGTAGAAATGGAAATATAAAAGATCACAGGAGAAAATAACTCTCTAAAAATTACAATTGACCAAATGGAAGCTACTGACCTGTAAAAAGGGAAAAGGGGGTTTGGTTGACTGAATATTAAAAGTTTTGGTTGTCAAGGAATTGCTTCAATTCCTAATGAAAAACCTCAAGTCAAAATAACTTTTATGGTAGTTTATTTACAAATGAGAAGAGAGATGAAAGTAAGAAAATCAGGAGGATAAGGTAAGAAAATTAACCTAACACACTTTACTCTGGCCCCTGGCTCAACCCAGGCAGGGCTAATTAGTCGTCAGCCAGAGAAGGCTCAGCCAAGAGCTGAGAGCCAAATGAAGCAAAAGCTTCAGTCACAAAGTCTCTCTGGAAAGGAGAGTTCCTTCAGAGAAATCCAGGAAGGGTCAGTCTTTACACTCACCACGTGCAGTTCTAAGGGAGAGATTTAAGAACAGTCTCACCAAGTCCAAGGTCCCAGCCAGAGCTCCTCCAGGTTCAAGAAACAAACAAGAAGAGAAGTACAGGAAGTTGTCACTCCCTTTTAAAAGCCCCTTTTTTGCATCACTTCCTATCCCTTTCTTTAGTTTACACATCCAATCACAACAAACACTTTGCTTAGGAGTGCCCAGGGGGCAGTCAGTCAATTCTGATTCGTCACCCACTCTTACACACGTGAGTTACAGACCTCCCCCACTCAAGTGTAAGTGGGGTGTTTACATTTTTGGTGATTAAATCTAAAAATGGGAAGGAAAGATTTAATCTCATTATCACAGACCCCCTAAGGCATCAGGAAACAATAAGACAAAATCAAAAGAATGAAAAATAGGAAAAAACCCTGAAATATCTCATTGGAAAAACAACTGATATGGAAAATAGATCGAGGAGAGACAACCCAGGGATCTTTGGAATACTCAAAAGCTCTTCAAAAAAAGAGTCTGGATACCATATTATAGGAAATCGTTGGGGAAAACTAGCTTGATATTCTCACATAAGAAGGGAAAATAGGAATTGAAACAATCCATTGATCACCTCCTGAAAGAGACTGCAATAAAATCTCCCAGGACTATTATATCAAAATTTAAAAATTCCCAGTCCAAGAAGTCCAAAGAAGAGAAGGAACTATTTGATCCCAGAGTCTTGGGTAAGACCTGTGATATATCGTGGCTAAGTGGCGACAACTGAAAGGACAGGGATTGTTAGTCACTCTAGATTATAATCTCCATCAGGAACATGTGTTTTCCAACCAGTTTTGCATAAGGAACATTAAGGTCACTGAGTTTGACTCAGCTCTTCATTCAGACCAGTACCACAGTGGGTTTTGAAGTCCAGCCCAGCAGGATGGAAAACAAATTTATGAAACAGGATGCAGACAGTCAGGCTGATCATTCTCGGGCCATCCTAGGTCATTTTCCACCAGGACAGAAAGCACTGTGGTAGCATCATTGCTTCCCTCTAGCCATTTTTCCTTAAGAAGAGGAGCTCCTAGGCGAGACACAGAGGTCTGACTCCAGACAGAGGAGGAGCCCAAGTTGGCAGGCTGCTCAGGGTCAAGGAAGGTGGCTTTCTCTATGGACCAGAGAATCGGTAGGTGTGGTATGAACCTGTCATCTCTAGGGTGTTTGCCTTCAAGAATCACTAATCCACAGTTGTGGAGGAGTAGACAGGGAATTCTAGATTTGGAGTGAAAGGACCTGAGTCTGCTTCTTACTAACTCTGACTTTGAGCTAGTCACTTTATATCTCAAAGCCTCAGTTTCCTACTCTGTAAAATAATCGAGTTGGATTAGGTGGCCTCTAACATCCCTTGCAATTTAAAATCTTAAAATTCTGTGTTGTAGGCTTAATGTGTACTGATTAATAATAATAATAACTAACATTTATATAGTACTTAAAGATTTACAATGTACTTTTCAGATATTATCTCATTGGATCCTTACAATATCAGTGGGAGGCAGATGCTATTATTATTCCCATGTTATAGTTGAGGAAGCCTGAGCAGACTATAAAGTGACTTGCCCAGGATCACACAGCTAGAGTCTAGCTACTCAAATCCAGTAATGCTGGATTTGAACTTATGTATTCCTGACTCTAGAGCTGCCTCTAAATCCTGAGGGTTTGCAGGACTATATTGATAAATGTTTGGGGGGGGGGTGTTTTTTGCTGTAGGAAGTAGATAGTTTTCTTTTTTTTAAGTTTTTATTTTGAATATTTTCCCATAGTTACATGTTTCATGTTCTTTCCCTCTCCCCAAACCCTGCAACCCCCCTTAGCCAACGCACAATTCCACTGGGTTTTACATGTATCATTGATCAAGACCTAATTCCATATTATTGATAGTTGGACTAGAGTTATCGTTTAGTGTCTACACCCCCAATAATATCCCCATCAGCCCATGTGTTCATGCAATTGTTTTTCTTCTGTATTTATATTGATAAATGTTTAACAATTAGCTCTCTAAAATATATATATATATATATACATATATATATATACCCAGGGCAATGGCATTTTTTAAAATACATTTTTATTAATTACCACTAAGTGCCAAATAAAAATTTTAAAATATTTTTTTAAACTCTTACCTTCCATCTTGGAATCAATACTTAGCATTGGTTCCAAGGCAACCTACAGGGCACACTAGTTTAATCTACATCATTAACATTTTCTTCATCACTTTCTTAAGTCTAGACAATTAGCAAAATAATAAAGCAGGTCCTGTTTTGTAACCTTTTCTGACTTGAAGTTTAATGGTCACAGTGCAATTTGTTAGTTAGCTTTCAGAAATCAGTTTAAGCTGGCTCCAGCATATTCCTGCCTGGTACTCTCACCCAGGAGTATACTGGAGCCCCCGGAACAGTTCTCAAGCTAATTGTTACATTTTTCAATGTGATCACATCTATACCTCAGAAATTAGCAGACTACAAATTGGAGCTTGGTTTATTGTTCTGTTAATTGCCTAGACTTAAGCAAGTGATGGAGAAAATGTTAATGATGCAGATTAAACTGTTTTTTAAAACCTTACCTTCTGTCTTAGCTTCAATTCTAGCAAGGGCTAGACAATTGGTGTTAAATGTTTTGCCCAGGGCCACATAGCTAGGAAGTGTCTAAGGCCATATTTGAACCCAGGACGTCCCATCTCTAGTTCCTACTAATTAAATAATTAATTAATGTATATTATTCATATAATATATAATATACGATATGATATAATAACATATAATAAAACAGAAATTAAACTTACAACTGTGATGTGGATTTATCCCAGAAAAAAAGTGACATTTCAGTTGTTGGGATTTTAAAAATAGGCAGGAACTTGGGAGGAGATAAGAGCACATTTCTGGAATATGGAAGAGCAAAAGCAAATGTATGAAAGCAGGAAGATTTAGGATGTATTCTAGATGTCCAGTTTGCCTGGAGTATAATATAGACCCGGCAGAAAAGTATGAGGCAGGGCTAGAAGGGAAGGGTGGTACCAGATTGTGAAGGGTTTGGGACAACAGGCTAAGAATCAGAAATATGACTCAGTAGGGAGTTACTAAAGGGTTTTGAGCTGAAGAATGACAGGGCCAAATTTATGTAGAAGGAACATTAATCTGGCAGCTGTGGCAGGAAGTTTGGAGCAGAGAAGAGGAAAGAAATAATAGTAAATACCATTCATCCCAGGTCCATCCAAGTTGTAATAGCACACATGTAGGGAGGGATTGATGGTTTAGGAAGCTCCCTGTAAGGTTGTAGTAGTGTTACTATTGTTATCCTCATTTTGCAAATAAGAAAACTGAATCTGAGAGATGGTTAAGTAGTGAATTCCACTCCCAAAAGTTTGAATCTTTGGGTTCATTACTAAGTTACTATGATCATTAACTACAGGGTATTGATTTCCTAACCTATTCCATTGAACCTTTACTCCATTTCTTAACCAGTACCAAATTGTTTTGATAATTATAGTATAGTTTGAAATTTGGAACAGCTAAACCTCCTTCCTTCATTTTTTTTCATTGATTCCCTTATCACTCTTGACCTTTTCATTTGCAATCATTTTTAAGAGTGTAAAAACATCTGGAAGCGAAAAAATCTGAGAACTGTTGCTCTCATATTTACCTTAAGAACTTCTTAAAAGGTTCAAATGAGATAATTATATGCAAAACATTTTTCAGATTTTAGAGTGCTTTACAAAAGTCAATTATTATTATATTACAGTAAATCTGAGTAAGCAGAGGGAGAGGGCTTTTAGAGGTGGAGGAAGAGACAAGGAGAGAGTTCCCCAGGTCTCTGGAATTTCTACTAGGTGGGCTTATTCATAAGGCAGATCCTAACTCCCCTCCCAAAAAAAATGTCATTGTCAAAATTATCAAAACAATAGCATGGTGGGTAGCTTATCTCTAAAACATGATATTTGGGGTGGGGAATGTTTTAAAATAAATAACTCATAAATTACAAAATAATAATAAAACGAGGCCATGGGAGGTGTTGAACCCCCCACCCCCACCCCCTCCCATGATGTGATTGAGTACTGGGGTTAAAGTTAAAAGACCTGGCTTGCAATCTACATTGTGTCATTTAACAGTAGTGGGAGCCTGGCCATATCATTTCTCTCTGTGCCTTAGGGAATTTCCTAGAATTAATCTATTAGATGGTAACAAAATCACAGACCTTTCCTATTATTGTTATAACACAGCACTATATGAAAAAACCAGCTTTGGAAATCATTCCCATGATGAAGTCAATGTGATAAATCCTTTCATTTCTGAAACACTGGGGTCAGATCCTAGGTCAGATGAAGCAATGCTTAATTGCCTGAGTTTTTTCTACATGGTAGGGGAGAGAAGGGATAAATGACCCCTAGGTCAGTGAGGTGGGGGTATGATAAATTACCTGGCATGAACATTAGCCCAAAGTCTAACTCTGATTTACTCTGTGATCTTAACACTATTTATACCTTTAGAGGTGGAGGAAGGTTGGGGGAATTCAGGTCTAAAAAAACAGAATAATTCCTGCCCTCCCAACCTGGAGGCAATGTAGAGAGGGTACACCATGTACAAATGACATCATGGCTTGGGAAATCGGAAAGTGTAAGTGTTCAGGGTAAAGTTTTGGAAAACATAAGGGTTATGCTCTGACATTAGACTCAATTCAAAGGAAAAAAATCAAAAATCAAATGCAAGGTTGATGCCAATACCCACTCTCAGAAATATAGACTTGTAATAAAAATAATGAGTCCTATTTTTAATGTGCTTTACTGTTTGCAAAGCTCTTTCTTCATAGTAGTCCAAGGACACATGTGACATAAATGTTCTTGACCTATATGTACATAAACCAGATCGAATTGCTTGCCATCTCTAGGAGGGGGAAGGGAAGAGAGGGAGGGAGACAATTTGGATCTTATAATTTCAGGAAATGTGGAAAACTGTTATATGTAATTGGTAAAATAAAATATCTTTTAAAAAAATAAATATTATTCTCCCCATTTGTTTTTGCCAAGTCCTGTGATTTCATTGGTGTATGGAACTCTCAGTGAAGAAATGCCCTTTGGGACAACAAATCATGATGAAGTCAGCAACTTGGAGTCCATAGGTCTTATGTCCTGAGAAGGTAAGTCACACACCCAGGGGCATCCAGCTATCCACGTCAAATATAATTCCTACATCTCAGTTGGCTTCTTGTCCACTTTGCTGAGATATAATACTCCCACTAAAAATTTGGCACCAGGCTCTCTGGTCTTCAACACATCCCTGGGAGACACCCAACTCCTTGGCCCCCCTCAATAGGGCAAAGCACAACCCAATACACCATAGGTTAGAATCACAGAATCTCATAACTGAAAGGGAACTCAGGGGTCATCCAGCCCTCTAGTTCCCTCTCCCTGATATTTTTCCAGGAATGACTTTTATACAAGGAGTCATCTTCTTAAAAGCCCTTAAAAATAGGAACTTTTTTCAGTTGTGTCCAATTCTTTGTGACCCTGTTTTGAGGTTTTCTTGGCAAAGATACTAGAGTGGTTTGCCATTTCCTTCTCCAGCTCATTTTCTTTATGAGGAAACTGAGGCAAACAGGGTTAAGTGGCTTACCTAGGATCATAGAGCTAGGAAGTGTCTGAGGCCAAATTTGAATTGAGGTCTTCCTGATTACAGACCTGGTACTCTATCTACTGCACCCCGAAAGGAAACTTATTACCCAATAAAATAAACCCAATTCACTTTTGGACTGTTCTCATTATTAGGAAGTTTTCTCCTCTATCAGGCTGAAATCTGCCTCTCTACAACTCCCCCAACCTCATTGCTTTTACTGCTATCCACTGAGGTCAAGCAAAAAAGTTCTAATTGTCTTTCTCATGACCATTCCTTCAAGATTTGTTGAATGAATGCACAAGTCTAGTTGTCTTTTCCATGATAACTTTTCACATTTTTAACTGAATGAATACAAGATTGAATGCTGAAAAGCAAGTCTCCAAAATAAGCAGAAAGGATGATGAAAATGCTATCCACAGCCAAAGAAGGAACTAATTGGAGTTTGAGGGCAGATCAAAGCACACCATCTTCCCTTGTATTTCCTTCATGAAATGTCTATTGTTGGTGTGATACATGTCTTCTATCATGACATGAATAATATGGAAAAATGTTTTACATGAAAGCATGGGTGTAACCTCTATCAGACTATTCCCTGCCTTGGGGAGATGGGGTAGGGTAGGGAAGAAGAATGAATTCTAAAATGTCAAAAAAAACCAATTATCAGAAATTGTTGCTCCATATAACTGTTAACTTGGAAAAAACACAGAACTATTAAAGAATCAGAAAAGCCACTCATTAATTAAGGAAAGGGGTTCAGTGCTAAATTAGACCTCACACAGAGTTCCAAGGATTGAAACTCTGGTTACTCTGGCCACCGACCCCTGGGAGAGCCAACTGTGCTAGACTGACCACTCCAAGGAACATAAGAATTTTGGGAACTTATATACCTTTTGGGAAACCAAAGGACAGGGAAATATGATTGATTGACATTACCAGGGTTCCAATGAAATGGGAGTGTTCCAACTACTCAATCAAGCTTGGGAAAGGAATCATAGCTATAGGGTAGGGTGTCAGGGAGTGACCTAATTACAGTAGACACTAAAAGGATAGTCCTTGCCCAGGTATTGGTCTTCTTGGGAAGGACCTGATACAATGAGGAAAACTTCTGATATTAAAAGGCTATTTAGTATTTGCTTAGCCCCACTTAACTGAGATTATCATTTACTTTAGGGTCCATTGAGACTAGCTAAATTCCAGGGAACAGGGATGAACTTAGGGTCTCCTCTTACCAGTGTCAATTAACTTGGGGTTCATCAGATCTTACTAGGCTACAAGTTTGGGGGTTTCTAGATTCCATGTCGACATAACTGAAAAACTAAAATAAGATTGAATGATGAAATCCTCATGTTGTCACAACAGGGACCTTGACCTTAACAGAACAACTTTTAGGAATAGCTATTTGTGGGGAAAAAAAAGGGGGGGCCCAGCTAAAAACACTAGGGACATGAGTCAGAAGTACGGATCTGATCTTTTAAATGAATCAGAGAGACCAACTCTCAAATATCCATTCATTAAAGAATTGGAGGATTTAGAGCTAGAAGGGACCAAAGAATTTTGAAAACCTTTAAAGTGCCCTAAAAATATTTGTTATTATTACAGCATATAGTTTAAATAGGATATCCCAGAATTCTTAATGCACTAAGATTTTGGTGGACATCCTATTTAACATGTTAATTTTACAAAGCAACCTACCCACAGGATCTCATTTGATTCTCACAACAGTCCTATGGGAAAGTTACTAAAGGAATTACTATCTCCATTTTGCAAATGGAAGGAACAGGTTCATGGGGAGTAAGTGAATGGTCTCACAGATGATATGTGTTTCCTGACTCCAGGAACAATGCTCTTTCTACCTCTTCTGCCATATTTCCTTTCCTGAGATGGGGCCTTCTGGGATGGCCCAGTTCTAGAGCTTTATTTGTTGGATAAGGAAACTGAGTTTCAGCAAGGTGATGTGGATGAGCATTAGGTACCCAAATTGTGATTTGAACCTAGGTCTTACTCTGAATTTGATTTTCTTTCTATTACACCATTAATGATCTTCCCTGAAATTTCTTAACTTCAACATGCCTTGAGGGTAGTGACAGTAATTATTCCCTTTAAGCTCCATCACAGTAAGTTCCATCACCTTGTCCATAGGTGGCACTTAATAAATCACAGATGAGAGATTCACAGTTATTTTCTGAGGACCCTAAAAAAGTATCACATCTAATATGTTCCTAAATTGGAATCACCACTAAAATATCTCTAATATGTCATCATCTAGCCACAAACTCTAGGGAATCCCTATAGAGATAGGGAAGGATCACCACTGGGGAAATTTCCCTAAAGGGAATTTCCCTAAAGGGGAATTCTAAAAAGTACATCACAGGGGGGCAGCTGGGAAGCTCACTGGATTGAGAGCCAGGCTTAGAGACGGGAGGTCCTAGGTTCAAATCTGACCTCAGACACTTCCCACCTATGTGACCCTGGGCAAGTCACTTGACCCCCATTGCCTGCCCTTACCACTCTTCTGCCTTAGAACCAATGGACAGTATTGATTCTAAGATGGAAGGTAAGAGTTTAAAATATATATAATCTCATTGTTCTGTTCCTTTTTTAAGACAGGTTTATTTATATATTCTATATATTCTATTTCCTCTTCTGTTAATCTGGGCAGTTTATATTTTTAAAAAATATTTCATCCGTTTCATTTAGATTAAGGTCTCTTTCTTAGAGCAAAACTCAGCAAAACACCTTAGGTTGGCTCTCTGGGCAACACAGGAAAAATACCAGCCAGTTCTTTACTCCACACAATGCTGCATTGATCAATCAGTTTTAAGATTCTTCTTGTTTGCCCTTCATTTTCAAAGAGGACATCATGAGGTAATGACCTGACTTGTGCATGAATTGGATTTAAGTGAGGCAGAGTTGTACAAAGATAGCAGCTTCCCTCTCCCTTCCACAGTCATCATAGTTTAGTGGCAATACAAAAGTCAGGACAACTGGTGATGGCCCAGGACACAGTGGATGACCTTGGCCCATTGGTTATTCTCAACCTGGTTTAGCCCATCTGCAAAGATGGTTTTCCAGAGTGTGGCTCCTGAACTTTCTACAGTTTCTTACAGCCACAGTTGAGAGTTGAGTGCCAGGTGGACACCAAAAGTGGATAAGCAGCCCTAAAAAGTTCCCCAGAAGTACTATTTCTTCCCTAAATAGCCCAAGATTCTTAAAACATCTAGCAAACATCTTTTCCCTTCTGTTTCTCTTAATATAAGCAGAGATGGCAGTAGAGAGCAGCTAGTTCTGAAAGATCCCTCTCTCTGCTACAGAGAGCAATAAGTTGAATTCAGCTCCCTCCAATGAGCTGCTACCTTTCTTCAACCAATCAGCAGCTGAAACCTTCTATCATCTGACTTTCCTGCTGTACTCTTATCTCCTTCCTTCTGTATAATAACCTCAATGTCTTATTGTTATTTTATTCTTCTACTGGCATATTCCCCACTTAAGGTGACTCAAGTAAGAATCTTTCTTTTGGGTTCAAAACTAACAGTTGTTATTTAATCTTCCCATGATCTATGGTGAAGTCTTTTACCACTCTGTGAATTTTAACTTCTCAGGCTCTTTAAAAAAAAAAAAAAGCTTATGCAAATAAATTTAGGGACCATAATCCCCTGCAGCTTTTCTCTCTCCTTAAGCAAGCCCTTTCTCTATCCGATCCTCCTACCAAATTTATCTTGCCTCACATTTTTAGCTGAAAACATGATGATTAATATTTGAATATATCAGGATTTTTTGCAAACAAAAGTCATCCCCCCTTTAATCACTTGCCTATTCACCTACAAAAAGGACAAGTTGGGAGCTAAGATGGTGGAGAAGGTACACATACTTGATATCTACCAAATTACCCTCCAAACAATTATGATGTGATATCCCAAAATGAATTCTGGAGCAGCATAACCCACAAAAAGATGGAGTGAAATAATTTTTCAGACCAAAACAACTTGGAAAATTGGCAGGAAATATCTAATGCTTATAGGTTTGAGGTAGAGTATAAAGCTGCATTCCAAGGTAGCAATAGCCCTGGGGGCAGCTGAATCAGCAGTAAACTCTTCCACAGCTCTTAGCCACAGACAATAAGGTATAGCTGGACAATTGCTCAGAAAGGGATTATAGAGGTCTTTTGCTAACTCTGGGTACAAGACTCTTATCCCATTGCCCATATGCAGATCTGGGTTGTAGTCCTGGGTCATAGTCTCAGGGTGAGGAGGTGCACTAGTACATACCAGTACTTACAGCTACTGGGATCAGGGGACCCTGGTCACTGTTCCAAGGTAGAAAAGAATGGCTATGGTTGCTCCCTTCACCACAGTTACAGAGCTGAAATTTAACCTTTTTTTTAATTAAAAGAAAAGAAAAAGGTAGGAGAGTGAATAAACAACAACAACAACAAAAAGAAACTTGACATAGAAAGTTATTTTTGTGATAGGGAAGACCAAAACACAAACTTAAAAGAAAAAGACAACAAAGGCAATACTGCTGCATCCAAAACCTCCAAGAAAAATATGAATTGATCTTAAGCCCAAAAAGAATGGAGGAGCTTAAAAAGAGCTCTTAAAGTCAAATAAGAGAGGTAGCCAGCTGTGTGACCCTGGGCAAATCACTTGACCTCCATTGCCTACCCTTACCACTCTTCCACCTATAAGTCAATACACAGAAGTTAAGGGTTTAAAATAAAAAAAAAATAAGAGAGGTAGAAGAGAAATTGTGAGAAGAAATGAGAGTACTACAGGAAAATAAGGAAAAAGGAGTCAACAGCTTGGTAGAGGAGACATAAAAAATACTGAAAAAAGAACAGCTTTAAAAAAAAAAACAGAATAGGCCAATTGATAAAAGAGGCACAACAATACACTGAAGAGAAAAACTTCTTAAAAAGCTTAATTGGCTAAATGGAAAAAGATATTTAAAAATTCCCTGAGGAAAAGAACTCTTTAAGTAGTAGAACTAGACAAATGGAAAAAAGAAGTACAAAAGCTCAATCAAGAAAATAATGTATTAAAAAATAGAATTGGGCAAATGAAAGTTAATGACTCCTTGAGACATCAAGAAACAAAGAAAGTCAAAAGAATGAAAAAATAGAAGAAAATATGAAATATTTCATTGGAAAGACAACTGACTTGGAAAATAAATTCAGGAGAGATGACTTAAGAATTATTGGACTCCTTGAAAGCCATAATCAAAAAAAGAACTTAGATATCTTCTTTCAAAAATTATCAAGGAAAACTGCCCTACTATTCTAGAACAGAAGGTAAAATAGGAATGGAAAGAATCTACTAATTACTTTATGATAGAGATTCCCAAAGGATAACTCCCAGGAATGGTATAGCCAAATTCCAAAACTCCCAGGTCAAGAAGAAAATATTGCAAGGAGCCAAAAAAGAAACAATTCAAATGCCATAGTTAGAATAATATAAGATTTAGAAGCTTCTATTTTATAGGATCAGAGGGCCTGGAATAGTATATATGCCAATAAGCAAAGGAGATGGGACTTCAATCAACAATCACTTACTCAGCAAAACTGAGCATAATCCTTTTGGTTTTTTTTGTTGTTGTTGTTGTTTGTTTTGTTTTTTTTAAACCCTTGTACTTTGGTGTATTGTCTCATAGGTGGAAGATTGGTAAGGGTGGGCAATGGGGGTCAAGTGACTTGCCCAGGGTCACACAGCTGGGAAGTGGCTGAGGCCGGGTTTGAACCTAGGACCTTCTGTCTCTAGGCCTGACTCTCACTCCACTGGGCTACCCAGCTGCCCCCTGTTTTTGTTTTTTAAAACCTTAACTTCTGTGTGTTGGCTCCTAGGTAGAAGAGTGGTAAGGGTGGGCAATGAGGGTCAAGTGACTTGCCCAAGGTCACACAGCTGGGAAGTGTCTGAGGCCAGATTTGAACCTAGGACCTCCTGTCTCTAGGCCTGACTCTCAATCCACTGAGCTACCCAGCTACCCCTGAGCATAATCCTTTGGGAGAAAAGTAAGTATTCAATGAGAAAGGGGACTTTCAAACTTTCCTGATGAAAAGAACAGAGCTAAATGGAAAATTTGATTCTTAAATTTAAGACTCAAGAGAAGCAAAAAAAGGTAAATAGGAAAGAGAAATCAAAAGACACTCAATAAAGTTAAACTGTTTACATACTTAGGTGGGAAGATGATTCTTGGAACTCCTAAGAACTTTATCATTATTAGGGTGGTTAGAAATAATGTACATAGTTAAAGGGCAAGGGTATGAATTGAATAGGATGGAATGATATCTTTAAAAAAATAAAATTAAGGAGTGAAAAAGAAGAATGCATTGGGAGAAGGAGGAAAAGAGAAATAGAGTTGGGGGTAAATTATCTCACAAAAAGAGATAAGTAAAAGCTCTTATAGTGGAGGGGAAAATCAGGAAGATGAGGAGAGGAGTACTTGAATCTTACTCTCATCAGAACTGTCTCAAAGAGAGAAGAATATACATAATCAATTGAGTATAGAAGTCTATCTTACCTCATAGGAAAGTAGGAGGAGAAGGGGATAAGAAAAAAAGGTGGGGGTTGATAGAAAAGAGAGTAAATTGGGGGGATGTGGTCAGAGGTTAAACACCTTTGAGGATGGACAGAATGAAAGGAGAGAGAAAAGGATAAATGGGAGAGAAATAGAACAGAAAGTAATACATAGTAATCATAATGGTTAAAAAAATTTATAAGAAGTCTCTCTAATAAAGACCTCATTTCTCTAATGGTTAGAGAAATGAGTCAAATGTATAATACAAGTCTAAATCACTATTAATTAGAGAAATGCGAATTAAAACAACTCTAAGATACCATTCCTGCTACCACCAGTGTAATTAAGCCCAGGTTAGATTCCTTTGACTGAGGAGATACAACTGACATGAAGCAACAGGAATTACAGAAAAAGGAAGAAAAGATGAGGAGCCAGAATAGAAGTTGGAAAAGTGCTGCCCTCTGGTACTCCAGCTTGAGGGGTTTTATTAAGCAAAAACCATCACACATTGACACCAGGCAGATATCATTGACTGACAGGGGAAACAATACAGAGGATTACTTCAAAGATACATGGTCTGGTTTTAACACAGGTTGCCCAGATTCTTCTTACAGGAAGAGCTCATATTTTTATGACTATGTGACTTTTGATAAGTAAGTAGGGAAGAGGTGAAAACCAAGATTCTTGGAGACTTTGGGTCTGGGAAATCCTAGGTCAGTCAGTTGTGAATTTAGCCTTTATTGCCAATAAACAGACTTAATGAAATTTGGAGTACCCACCAATAGAAAGTCAGGACTTGTTAGCTCATGGATATTTTTGATTTTGCCACAAGAAAAATGCCTTTGTAATAATATTGTGTTTTTACTGAATCCTAGCTTTTGCCAGAAGACTCAGTGTGGCAGCCTCATTTAACTCATAGTTCTTCAGTCCTTGCACTCCCTTCACATTTCACACCTTTCAGATTGGCTATGATGACAGAAAAAGAAAATGACAGAACTTGGAGGAGATGTAGGAAAATTGAGACCTTACAGAATTGATAGAGTTTTGAACTGATTGACCCATTCTTGAGGGCAATTTGGAGCTGTGCCTAAAGGGCTATAAAATAGCACAAACCCTTTGACCCTGTAATATCCTTACTAGGTTTGTATACCAAAGAGATAAAAAACAAAAAGAGGAAGGACCTATAAGTACAAAAATATTTAAAGCAGCTCTTTTTAGGGGGGCAAAGTATTGAAAGTGAGGAGATACCTATCAGTTGGGGGATGGCTAAGTTATGTAATTATAGTGGAATACTATTGTGCTCTAAGATAAAGGAGCTCAGAAAAACCCGGAAAGACTTAGGTGAACTAAATTAGAGTAAAGTAAGCAGAATGAGGAGACACAATAACAGCAATACTGTATGAAGAACAACTGTGAATAATTTAGCTATTCTCAACAACACAATAATTCAAAAAAATCCCAAAGGACTCATGACAAAAATGCCATCTGCTTCCAGAGAAAGAATTGATGGAATCTGGATCTAGACCAAAGCAAACTTTTTTCACTTTCTTTCTAAATAATTTTTTTGGTTCAAGTTTCTTTCCACAAAAGGATCAATATGGAAAAATGTTTTCCATGATTGCACATTGTAAAATCTATATCAGGTTGCCTACCATCTTGGCAAGGGTGGGAGGAAAGAAGGGAGGGAGAGAATTCAAGACTCAAACTTTTTTAAAAAATGTTGGAAACTTTTTAGATGTAATTGGGGGAAATTAAGTTAAGTTAAAATTTTTTAAAAGGGGGACAAGTTGTTTTAATGCTTTTTCATTATCCAACAATTCGTTTTCTGCCCATTTCAACAATCAGACTTCTTATGTATGAAAGGAGCAGTACCTTACACAAAGATGAAAAAGAGCTACCATTTCTGTAATGCTTTAAGGTTTGCAAAGAGTCTCCTTCACAACTGTAGGGGAGATTAATACAAGGACTATTATTCTCATTTCACAGAGAAAGAAGCTCAGGTTGGTTAAAGAGGGAAAGTGATTTGCTCAAGTTCATAGTAGGTAAAGAGCTAGGCTTTGATGTTTCTGTGTCACTATCCTTTGACACCTCATTTCAAACAAAATACCTCAATGATATTCTAATTCTTATCCATATTTGCCTAACAGGATGTCAATGACCTATCCTACCTGGATTTGCTCTTTTGATGTTCTCTAAACCCACCTATACACATTGATTTAGTTCTCTTTGCTTTCTCCCTCTGTATTTGATTGCCCTAGTGACTTCCCCAGAGCCCAGGCATTGCATTCCTTTATATTTCATCCCTTCCACTTAACCAACATTGGTCATAGTCTTGACGTGACTTTTTGCAGGATCCTCAGGTGGGAACCAGCTCCATTCAAGTATATCTAGACATGGAGCAATAAACCTGCTAAATGTGGTAACTCCCAACAAATGTGGTGGACCTAACTATGGTGAAAAGTAGAACGGTGTAGTACAGTGATGGGCAAACTTTTTAAAGAAGGGGCCAAAGGAAAGGAAAAAAACTTTAGGCAGGCCAATATAATTTATTAAAAAATAACAATGACACATTTTACAAAATTCTTGTATTTCTTGTGATACTAAGCCCTATTAATGACTGAAAGATTATGAAGGAGAATATGATGAATGAAACTGTGACTGCATTTCTAAAAATTTCTCATAATTTGGTTCAAACTGGGATGCACTTATTCTTAGAAGAGAAGTTAAATGCTCATCTATCCATCTGTTTCTAAGGCAACTCTTTCAGAGTTTCATTGTAGAAAACGCCTGTTCACCTATATATGATGAAGCAAACACAGCAGTAACTTTCTGGGCATGAGATATCAGATTTGGGAAAGTGGATTTGTAGAACTCTAATTTTGGAACATTAAGAATCAACTGTATGAGTTGAGTGTTACGTTGTAATTCAATCAATTTAAGTTGAAAGTCCAGGTTCACTGTTTCACAGTTCACATTAAAAGACATACTGAAAATTTCAAAGTCTTTTTCAATGACACTGAAGTCTTCAAATCTTCGTTCAAATTCACCACGGAGTCTTCTCAGACTATCTTCATAACTCTTAGGCTTTTCCTTCCTCACCCAGGCTATTGAATTCAACCTCAGAGAGTGAGACAAGTCATTCATAGCAAGCTGATTCGTGAATAGAACAAGTTGTAGTTTAAAACCATTTAGATGGCCCCAGATATCATCAATAAATTGATTTTTGCCTTGCATCTTGACATTCAACTTGTTCATGTGGCAGAGAAGATCCATAAAAAATGTAAAGTCCAAAAGCCATGCAGTATCTTCCAGGATTTAATACTCTACAGACCCCTGTTTCTCAAGGAAGAATGCCACTATTTTGTCTTTCAGCTGCCAAACTCGCTTAAAGACTTGTCCTGCACTAAGCCACCTTACTTTCGAGTAGTACAATATATCAGAGTACTCAGATTGCATGGATTCTAGAAACTCCTGAAATTGTCTGTGAGCAAGCCCTCGAGATCGAATAGCATTAACCAGCTTCACAATAACATCAAGCACAGGTTTCATAGCCAAAGCAGATTTACACAGCATGTCTTGATGTAGGATGCAATGTAGAAATATAACATTGTTATCTGGATATTTTTCATTAAAGATCCCAACAAATCCAGATTTTTTTCCCTGTCGTATTTCTCACCCCATCTGTTGTTATACTACATGAGCAATTCATAGGTACTTTCAAAGTTGAAATTCCTTCCATAAATTCATGAAAAATATCCCACCCTGTTGGATATCAACAACCTCATGCTAGTTCCTCTGTAATACAGAAGTTTTCGTCAACACCTCTTATAAAAAATAGCAACTGTGCAGTATCATTTATATCAGAGCTTTCATCCATAGTAATTGAGCAGAACTTAATTTGGCCAACCTTTGATTCCAGCTGTGATAATATGTTTTTATCTATTGCTTCTATTCTAGAAGTCACTGTTTTCCAAGATAAGCTCATTGTTTCAAAATCTTTTCTTTTGTCAGGACATAACATATTGCAAACTTTGAGCATGCAGTGTTTAACAAACTCTCCATCAGAGAGAACTTTGTTACTTTTAGCAATATTGTATGCTACAACATAACTTGCATGTGTAGCTGCTTGCTGAGAACTATTTCCTTTCTTAAAAATACTTTGCTGATGATAGTTTTTTATGTAGATCTTCTTCTTTTTGTTTTCTTTCTTCTTTAGTCATGGCTCTAAACTTGACACTGTTGTGCTTAGAATTGAAGTGTCGCGAAATGTTATATTCTTTGTAGACTGCAACAGTTTTATTGCAGATGAGACAAAGTGGTTTAATCCCTAAAAACTGTGAAAAAGTACTTCTAAGCCCATTCATCTTTGAAAACATGGAACTCAGAATCAACTTTATGTTTCTTAGATAAAATCTGAGGGCTAAAATTTTTCACAATATGCAGAGTAAAACTAGCAAACCCACACTTGCTAAGACAGGTCTGAATCAAGAAACTCGTTTTGCTATCTAGCTGCAGTGGAGGGGGTAGCTACTGTGAGGAGGCTCCGTTGATCTGGGGAGGAGGCAGCAGCAGCAGCAGCCCCTAGAACCCCAGATGTCACAGTGCTCCGCAGATGGTAGGGAAAACGTGGAAAACTAGAGAGCAGGGTTCCAGTTGACCTGGACTCAGAAGTCCTAGGTTGTGAGGGAGGAAGAAAAGAGTTATTGATTTGCAGTCCCCCAAGGGGAGGAGAGTCCAATTCCCTACAGGAAATTGGGTAATTGGGAAATTGGTATTTTAAAAAAGTTAAGGAAACTGGTTTAAGTCCCCTTCCAGCTCCCACCCCACCCACCTCAGGAGCAATAGCTAAATCCCCTTTGTGATCTTGCCCCCTCCCCCTCCCAGTTGTGTAAGAGGGGAAAACTAGATATTTAAGGTATGGTTGACAGAAATCCATTAACTTGATTTCAAAATAAAATAGACCCAAGTCAGGATGACTTTATGGTGATTTATTTACAATTAGTAAAGGTTGAAGGTAGGGAAATTGAGAGAGAGAAACTCTGGCCCTGACCAGAGGCCCGGACCAGGTAAGAATTTAGAGGCCCCAGCAGAGGGGCACAGAGGTTAATTAAACAAGGCTTCTAACCACAAGGCCTTTTACAATTAGAGAGGCAAGAGAGGCCTCCTTAAGGCTGGAGCCTCCAGAAATGCCAAGGGAAGATAGAGACAGTCAGCCTAACTTACCCACATGACAATTCAAAGGGAAGCAGTCAGAGGTCGCACCAGAGATCCTTCTACACCAAGTTCAAAACACCAACCCTCTCCACAGGAAGTTACCATCATATTTAAAAGATAGCATCTTTCCTCACTTCCTGCGTCCACCTCCAATTTCAAGTGGACAGATGGCAGCCTCAACACTGTTTTGGACTGCCCAAAGGGCAGTCCCTTGTTTCTGATTTGTTACTTATTATCACGTATGGGTAACAGACCTCCCCCCTCCCCACTTAATTCTAAGTTGGGTGGGGTGACATTATTTCTGATGGCTAGAGTCTAACTATAAATGAGGATGAACTAATTCCATTTACACAGTTGCCAGTTTTACTCTTCACTACAAAGTTGCCAGCAGCCAATGCCTCTCACTCTCAACATAACATTCCAATATCTAGGATAAGTCAATAAATTTGTATGTCATCACTGATATAAGACGAAAGAGAGGAAAAAAAGAGGAAAATATTTCTTTTTCTTATAGCCTGTGTTCTTTTTTATTTGTTAGATTTGTTAGATTTGGAATAATGTCACGCGGGCCTAATAGAACATTTCAGGGGGCCACATCTGGCCCGTGGGCCGTAATTTGCCCATCACTAGTATAGTAGATAGATTATCAGTATTATGTGCCAGGCATGACTTAGCCTGGTCTAGTGGTTCAGATTTGGGATTGGAATGAAATGAAACACTTGTAGACCATCCAACAGTTGTTTTTTTTTTTTTTTTAATTTACTTAGTCAGAGCATGTACAGAATATTTGGCGATGATACAGCATTGATTCATTTGGGCAATTTCTCTCTTTTTTATGTTGGCCATGCTGTACATTGGTCAGAAACCTGAGGAGGTGTTCCCCTCTCTACATGTATTGGTTAAGATAATAGGAAACTTTGTCCAAAGCCTTAGTCTCCTGGGCCAATTAAGTCTCAAAACTGGTCTCATTACCTCTTAAATACCTCTTAAAAAAAAAAAAAAAAAAAAAAAAAAAACCTTACTTTCGATCTTAGAATCAGTACTGTGTCATTCTCTCTCAATTAGCTGGAAACACCTCCGGTTGTCCCCTCACTGTTAACCACCACTGATGAATACTCCAGTTCCACTTAACTTATCAATTAGCTTTTTAAAAGGATATATCCTTCAAAGATAAAGCAATAACAAAAATTTTCTCCCTACCCCTCAGGAACACACTTTGTGCTATACCATTTCAGGCTCTCAGACTTAATATAGTTTCTACATAGCATGAGGGCCATTAATTTCACATTCAAAGGCAGCATAATTGCTAGTGGAGTAGACTGAATAAATGACATAGGTTAGAGAATAAAGTAGAATTGAAGTAGATTAATCCATTCCTGCATTATTGAGGAAACTGACCTAATCCCTCTAGGAGGTCAAGCAACCTAGGCAAGTGGTGGGTCAGAGTCCACATTCCCCTGTGGACAACAAAGGGACATAGCTAACTTTGGATGAGTGTTTAAGTACAAACAAATAGGTCAAGATGGAATGTAAGGTAAACATATAAGCTAACTAGCGATGAGCGTTTAGGTCCATGTGAAAAGTAAGTATCCTCTGAATGATCTGAGTGTTATCTATTTATCACTACCTATGTCTGTGATGAGTGTTTTCTTGACAAATAAGAACCTGGATAGCCTTGTATCTTATAAACCTATATAAGCTGTATTGTAATGTTAGTCTGCACACCTTCCACTAGGGAAGGCTGTCCCAGCTGGTAGATTTCTTTTTCTTTTCTTTTTTTAATTAATAAATAATGGTCTCAATTATTGAATTTCTGGGTGTCTGGACTCATGTTATGAAGTATCCTACTTCACTAGATGAGTGGTTTCATCTACCACTGAGTTGGCTCCCCAAAGGTCACTCCATGGGGAATTCCAGTGCTAAGGGGGCTGAAAAACGAGTTGTGAATTTGCATTCCCAGACTCCCAAAGGCATGTTCTTCTAGACATTGAGGACTTAAAAGATCAGAGCTTTCAGATTAATCTCCACCAACAATGGAAGAATAAATCTGGAGGCCAAGGACCAAGGTACATTTCACTGGGATACATGGGAGCCTTAGAGGAGAGGGCCCAAGACCTCTATGCTAACATCATTGTCTCTCAATGGATGACATCAATAAAGGTGTCCCAAAAAAAGAGCATCTAAAAGAAAATTAATATCAGAGCCCTAGCAAGGCCTTCTTGAGTGCACTCCCAGTTTCATTTCTGCAACTGCAACCAACTGAAAGGTTGCTCCTAACTACATTGCCAACAGACTAGAATTAGTTATGGAATATCTAAACATGCTCAAGTCTCTCTTTTTGGCTTGCCCATCCTTCCAGCCTTTTTCCTAACTTTGGACTTGATGTTCAGGCTGGACTTTTAGCATGCTTCTGGAGGGAAAAATCTGAGCTAGTCCTATTGCTATTCCTTGGGGATATCGAGCATTATGCTATTCTAGGATCTCAGTGATAGGTTAGGGACTTACAAGCTTTCAGTGATCCCAGAGAGGTCTGATGTAGGACAAAGTCTGATTGCTGCCCCCTATTCTGAACTGTGTAAATTCCTAACCTGGGTTTGGGTCTATGCAAGGATATAGTTCTGCTAGATTCTGCTCCTCCCAGCCAGCTGGAAAGCTTTGTTGCTTCAAAATGGCAGATTATAGGCTCCTATTTGGTCTGGGTTTCCTGTCTTGGTTATTCCTTACAGGTGGGGCTGGATGCTGGGAATGGGATCCTGCTCTGAGTTTGGAGTCAGAGTCATACCACTACTGCTCCTGGCTTTGAACTTCATCCTCTCTGGAGCTACCCCCACATCCCCTTTGCACTCTGCTTTGAATCTGTGATCCAAATTTGGGTAGTAGGATTCCTGTCCCAATTGCAGTGCCCCATATGGGTCTGACACTTACTTTTGTCCTGGTATGCAGCCTCTCCTAGGCATTGGAGTAATCCATGCACCAGATGCTCCTGCCCAGACTCTGTTTCAGTGTCTGCTCACTCACTGTTACTTTTTTTTCTGGGTTTCTCCATCAGGATTCATTTCTGGTACGTTTTATAGATCTGTTTGGAGGAGTTGTGAATAAGAGCTCATTTGCATTACTTCTTGGCTCCTCTTCTGCAGAATTTCTCCAAAGCATTTTTCTGACAGAACCAAGTTCACTAACCTCCTCCCTGTAGGGAGACATCATCAGAGACCCTCTGAATATGTGCCCATCCCATCACAGCACTAATTCTAAAAACTTTTGTTCCTTGAAAAGGAATAGAGAAATAAACCATTAGAAGAGAATTTAAAATCCAGAAATAGAATTAAATAAATATAACCAATGAACTTGAGGCAGGGATAGGTCTCAAAGCTACTTCCTCTAGATATGGATGTTTACACTTCATTTTCATACTTGAAGAACCTATTCTTTCTCGTTATGGACATTCCATCTAGCACTGTAGATCCCCATCCAACAAACCTTTATTTATTATGTCTTCATTGCAGTGGGTGCCAGGGATTCAGCAATGAGATAATCTCTGCTCTCAAGGTGCTTATTCTGGTGGGGGATAGAATAGGTAAAGAGAAAATGTTCATTCATGATCATCAGAGGAAAGAGAGATCCCTCTTATAAGTGGCATAAAGCTGAGACCTGAGAGAAGCAGGGAAGAAGGCTTGGAGGATAACCTCATACTTGAACAAGGGAAGAAAATAGAAAGCCATATTTGCATAATAACTAGTAGACCAGTTTGGCTAATAGGAGGAGAAATATGAAATACTCCTGTCAGTGTAGGCTAGTGATAAATCATGAAGTGTCTTACATGTCGGTCTGGGGACAAAGCTCTTTTTTTATAACTAGAGGTCAGAGGGAACCATTGAAGGTTCTTGAGCAGCGGAATGACATGGTCAGACTTATGCTTTGGGAATATTATTTTGACAGCAGTGTGGAGGGAAAATGGGAGAAGGTGAAGAATGAAAGCTAAGAGACCAATTGGGAGGATGTTATGAAAATCCAGGTGAGAAATGGTGATGATCAGAACTAGGTGGTGGCTGTGTGAATACAAAGAAAGGGATGAATGAAACATAGGTTGTAGAGTAAAACTGACTAGTTAAAAATTACATATTGGACACGGAGACTAAGGGAGAGGGAAGAGTTAAAGATGACTGTAATGATTAAAAATTATAAAGGCTGATATTATGAGGGAAATTAATATTTTAATTGCCATGGCCATGTTGGTAATATATATATTATATATATATATAAATATATGTATATATATTTATACCTGACTATACTTAAAAATGTCTCCCGTCTGTATCTCTACCCACCTTCCTCCTCTGGCACGCCAGGGAGCCTGCTCAGGTAGCAAAAAGAGGCCATCTCCAGCCTGCCCTCTGAATTTAAACTGCGCTATACATTGGTTCCCGTTGTCTCACGTTTAACCGGAAACCCATTGGATCACGGGGAATGTAGTCTCAAAGTTCCCCACGTGTCCACAGGAAGTTTGTCAAACACTACATATCTTGAGGCTCAATATTTCCAAACAGTGATCCCAAGTGATTTTAACTAACACAACTCCAAGGTTGCAAACCTGCATGCCTGCAAAGTGCCCTCAACATAAATAGAAGAGTTTGAGGGAGGGATAGGTNAAAAAAAAAGAGAGAGAGAGGCTAAGGCTAGATGCATGTGTAGCTAGTACTGTCTTTGGCCTTGCTCTCCCAGAGTGAAGTTGGCTATATCTTCAACTCAGGGATCTAGGAGTACCCTTTAGGTAGTTGGGGTGTCTCTTCTCTAATGCCATCTGGCTGGAGCACTGTTTTGAGGTATGTTTTTCTCCCTACCCCCACTGTTAAGAATTAAGCTCAGTTCCACTTAACCACTTGCATTACTTTTTAGCTTTTGCCAAGGGATATTTCCATTGAAGATAAAGTAATAATGAAAGTGTAAATATTTTCCTCTTGCTCCAAACCCTAGCACCCCAGGGGATATTCTTTTCTATAATCCATTATTTGTTTGTTTGTTTTTAAACCCTTACCTTCCATCTTGGAATCAATATTGTGTATTGGTTCCAAAGCAGAAGAGTGGTAAGGGCTAATGAAAATTAAGTGACTTGCCCAGGATCACAATAGCTAGGAAGTGTCTGAGGTCAAATTTCAACCCAAGACCTCCCATCTCTGGATCTAATTCTCAATCCACAGAGCCACCTAAGTGTCCCCCTCTATAATACTTTAAACTCTCAGAGAACAGACTCAGACTTAATAAAGCTTCTCTATAGCATTGGTCCCATCAAGTTCACATTTAAATGTAGCATTGCTACTGTGTGAATACTCAAAGCAGTCATTTCCCTCCTCTCGGTCTCAGGTTTCTCTCTGAAAAATCATCCTCTGAACCCATGTAGATATATGTACATATATCTATATCTATCTATATATCTATCTATATATATATACACATACACACACACACACACACACACACATAGAGATCATGATATTTGTTTCTTTCATAGAAGTAAATGTTTGTTGAATGGAATATCACATATACTTTGCCTAATCTAACTTTTTTTTCCCTTTTGATTTTATAGCTCATAGGAAAAGCCTGCTTATCCTCCAACATGGCAGCCACCTTTCCTCCTGCCTCATCTGCATCAACTAGCCTTGAAAACACCAGCCTCTATGACTATTACTACTTTGAAAATTTCCCAGATACTGTCTGTAGGAAGGAAGCCATCCTGTCCTTTGGCCAAGTGTTCCTGCCCATCTTCTACTCCTTGGTTTTTGTCCTGGGTCTGGGAGGGAACCTTTTCTTCCTCATTGTTCTCCTCTACTCTGCCCGTAGCAGACGGGTAACTGAGATATACCTGCTCAACCTGGTTGTTTCCAATCTCCTCTTCACCATAACCTTGCCTTTCTGGGGGGTGTCTGTAGCCTGGCACTGGGGCTTTGGGGAGGTCCTCTGTAAAATCATATGTACCCTTTATACCACCAGCCTATATGGCAGTATCTTCTTTCTTGGC
The DNA here is from genome assembly GCF_016433145.1 of Gracilinanus agilis. NCBI lineage: Eukaryota > Metazoa > Chordata > Mammalia > Didelphimorphia > Didelphidae > Gracilinanus > Gracilinanus agilis. The sequence goes on from NC_058130.1 coordinate 94,092,952, forward strand.
TGTATGAGCCTGGATAAGTATCTGGATGTTGTCCATGCCCAGACCCACCATCGTCAGTGGACATCAGCAAAGAGCCGGCTCCTTTCAGGTGGTGTGTGGACAGCGGCCCTGGTGCTTTCCATCCCTGACCTGGTCTTTGCTCGACTGCAGGAAGGCCCTAGTGGGAGGCAGAATTGCCATCTGGACTTTGGAGAAAATGGACCTGTATGGAAGTTGCTTCTTCGCTTTCAGCAGAGTACTCTGGGATTTATCCTCCCACTTTTCACCATGGTCTTCTTCTACACTCGAATAAGCTGTGTCCTCACAGTCCTGAGACCTCGGGGAAGGAGCCGAGCCCTGCGGAGAGCTGCATTACTGGTGGTGACCTTCTTTGCATTGTGGGGCCCCTACAACATTACGCTGTTCTTGCACTCACTGCAGGACTTACAGGTCCTGGATAGCTGTGAGGTCAGCAAGCGTCTAGACTATGCCCTTCAGGTGACAGAGAGCATTGCTTTCCTCCACTGCTGCCTTTCTCCTTTCCTCTATCTTTTTGTTCACCATCGGCTCAAGAAGCATCTCAAAAAGGTTCTGGAAGTCATCTTCAAGAGATGCAGGGAATCTGCTGCCCATCCCTCTCAGGCCAGTTATTCAGATAGTTATTCCACAGACCAAGAAGAAATGACAAGCACTGGCAATCTGGAACAAAGTTTACAGGATCATAGAATTTAGGGCAAGAAGAGACGTCAGAGATCATTTAATCCAACTGCCTCATTTCTCAAGAGAGAGAACTAAAACAGAGTATAAGTGACTTGCTTAAGGTAATCCAAGTAGTAACTACCAGATCTGGGTTTTGAATCCAAGTGTTACTAAATAGAGCTCCTTTACAACCAGGACAAAGGTTCTTCTATACCAACTATCATGGTGGCGTGTTGCAGCAAAAATTGTCAACACAGAATCAGGAGATCTGGATTTGAATCCCAATCCTGATGCTTATTAACTGTCTTACTATGGCTTAGAGTTTAGAACAGTGGCTCTCAAATTCTTTGGTTATAAGAACTTCCTTTTTTTCTCTCCTCTTTCCCCCCCAAGAAGGCAGGTAATATGATATGGATTGTACATATATTATCATATAATACATGTTTTCCTGTTTGTCATTTCGTGAAACAAGATATACATATTGCTCATGCTAGAGAAAAATTCATAAAAGAAATAAAAGAAGAATATGTTTCAATCTGTATCAAGACTCTGTTCCTTCTGTGACAGTGGATATCATTTTTATGTCATGAGTCCTTTGGAACTGTCCTAGATCCTTGCTTTATTAATAATAGTTGTTATTCACAGTTGATCAGCATACATTGTTATGGTTTCTGTGTACGATGTTCTGGTTCTTCTCACTTCACTTTACATCACTACTATTAAGTCTTTCCAGGTGTTTTGTGATTATCTTGATTTGTCATTTCTTATGGCACAATAGTAGCAAGCTAGTGCAGGGAAAGCATAAGAATAAAATACATAAGTATTGTTGGATAGATAACTAAGAACCATCCAGGTCACTCAGTTTCAGGGTGACACCCCCACAAAGTCTCCCAGTGTATATTCGGTGTAAGGGGAGAGCTGGAAGAGAGCCTCACCTACAAAGACTCTCTCTTTCTCCCCTCTATCATAACATTCATTTATTGGCTCTCTTTTATTACTACATTCATTACAATAATACAATATTTGTTCACCCATTCCCCAATTCATGAACAGCCCTTCAATCTCTGTTTTTTTGCCACCACAAAAAGAACTACAATTAATATTTTAGAACATGTAGTTTCTCTTCCTTTTTCCTTGGTCACCTTAGGAAATAAACCTAATAATGATATTATTGGGTCAAAAAGTATACACAGTTTTATAACTCTTTGAGTATAATTCCAGATTGCTCTCCAAAATTGTTGGATCAATTCACAGTTCCACCAACAATGTATTAGTATCTCTGTTTTTCCATATCTCCTCCAACATCTGTCATTTTGCTCTTTTATCATTTTCACCAACAAAAACGCCATTTTAACAACAACAAAAAAACTGAAAAACCTTTGCACAATAATAGATATATTATTAATATCCATTGGTTAAAGAAATATATAATGAAAAAATGATAACACATGGGGATTCTCAGACCCCTTGCAGTAACTCCATAGGCTTTTAGGGGGGTCCATAGTCCACAACCTGGGATCCATTACTTTAGTGGAAACAACCCTGAACTTGGAGTCAGAAGACATGGCTTAAAGTTTCAGCTATCCTATATACTCCCTATATATTTTTGAGTTACTCATTTTCCTCTCTGAGCCTCATCTTCAGTTATAAAATAAAAGGGTTGGCATTCTAGAAAACAATTTTAAATTATGTAAGAAAGGTTACAACATGGTTACAACTCTTTGATCCAAAGAGCTCATTACTATACATATCCCCAGGGGCAGCTGGGTGGCTCAGTGGATTGAGAGTCAGGCCTAGAGATGGGAGGTCATAGGTTCAAATCTGGCCTCAGCCACTTCCTAGCTGTGTGACCCTGGGCAAGTCACTTTAACCCCCATTGCCTAGCCCTTCCCACTCTTCAGCCTTGGAGCCAATACACAGTATTGACTCCAAGACAGAAGGTAAGGGTTTAAAAAAAAAAGTTTATACATATCCCCTAAGGAATCTATAAAACAGAAATAATAGTACCACTTATCAAATGACATAAAATTTCTAAAAGCATTTAGCACAGCCTGACATGTAAATCGATGCTATATGAATGTTAGTTATAATATTGGTTATTATTAAGGAGGCTAAAGTCAAAATGAAATGGTGTTTTTTATATACTAAAATATTCAGGTGGCAAAGTCACTACTAGGGGGTCTTGAAGCTAGTAACTAGTCAAGCGGGAGATTGGGGTTGGATGTTATCAAGGTTGAGCAACCTCAGCTAGGAATGAACTTGGTATAGGTATGAATTCAAACCCTGGAAGCTAAGTGCCCAGTGAATCTTCACTGCTAAATGTTAGGTTCCTTTAAGATGTCTGGTGGGCAACCCCACCCTGCCGGGGTAACTGCCTCTTATTGGATGATGGCAGACCAGCAGGAAATTGGGACTTGAACTTCCTGCCCAGCAATGGGGGTTACGTACAACCTCAACTGAACCTCAAACTGCTCAGTATTCTGTCCTTTTCCCTAATCTCCTTGGCCTTGGTGGTATAGGAATAATCAAAAGAGTCTCTGTTTAAAGGCTAACGGATTTATTGAAAAGTGGGGAAGGAATAGCCAAGGTAAGAGGGCTTTGGTGTTACTAAGCTGTTGCTAGGGTCAGCTGACTGGTGCTGGCTAAGGTCCTAAGAAGGTCTTGGTAGACCGAGGGCTGTCTGCCCTTTGCCAGAGCTAAACGGTCTCTGGTTAGTAATTAATCTGATCCACTAGCTAGTCAATTGTAAAGGAAATAGATATTTGTTGAATTGCTCTTAAGGAAGGTTCTAAGATCTAGGCTATTCTAATTTCCTACCCATGATTCCACCACCCTTCACCACCCTTCACCACCCTTCACTACCCTTCACCACCCGGGGCCCCAGGGGGAAGGTCAGGGGTAAGTAGGTGATCAGGGTGAAGTCAGGGGAAAACAGAGCCCAGGCTTGGGTTTTGCAGGAGCTTTTATAGTCTCAGCCCAACTGCCAGTTGGCACCTGCCTCATGGTGCATGCCATCCTCAAGATTCCATCCAAGATAACTGACAGTTTAGCCTAGGCTAATATTGCAATGCAAAAACCCTGCATTACAATTCATAGCAGCAAAGCTCTGGAAACAAAGTAGAAGTGGGGCCTATATAACTGGACAAATTGTGGCATGTGAATGTATAAAGAGTGCCTGTGAACTTACGTAGATTAGGTGTACATCCACATGGATTCACAAGGAGTCTAGAATAGCTCTCACTAAAAATTCTAACCTTCACAAATGGAAAATTGATTAATCATTCTCTTCACCAATAAAGAAGTCATTATTGAAACTTGAGCTCTATATAATAAATGTAATGGAATATTTTTTTAATGGAAAATTTTTATTTAATTGATTTAGAATATTTTTCCATGGTTACATGATTCATGTTCTTTCTCTCCTCTCCTCCTCTCCCTCCCCCCAGTAGCCAATGAGTAATTCCACTGGGTTTTACATATGTCATTGATCAAGACCTATTTCCATATTATTAATATTTATATTAGGGTGATCCCTTAGAGTCTATATCCCCAATCATATCCCTATCAACCCATGTGTTCAAGCAGTTGTTTTTCTTCTGTGTTTCTGCTCCCACAGTTCTTTCTCTGGATGTGGATAGCGTTCTTTCTCATAAGTCCCTCAGAATTGTCCTGGGTCATTGCATTGCTGCTAGTAGAGAAGTCCACGTAATGGAATATTATTAAGAAATAACAAATGTGTTCTGAGGGACTTATGGAAAAGAACCCTACCCACATTCAGAGGAAGAACTGCAGGAGTGGAAACACAGAAGAAAAGCAACTGCTTGAACACATGGGTTGAGGCAGACATAATTGTAGATGTAGACTCGAAACTACCACACCAATGCAACTATCAACAATTTGGAAATAGGTCTTGATCAATGACACATGTTAAAACCAGTGGAAATATGCATCAGCCAGGGGGGGGTGGGGGGAAGGTGGAGCTCGGGGGTGAAGGGGAAAGTAAGAGCATGAATTATGTAGCCATGTTAACTTTTCTAAAAAATAAATATTAATAAATGTTAAAAAAAAAAAGAAATAACAAATGTGGAGAATTCAGAGAACTTTGGAGACACTTTATAAACTGACACAAGGTGAAGCAAGCAAAACAACCACCATATTATTGGAAGTAAAAAGAAAACTAAAATAAAGCTAAATAAAGGCTGGTCACATTTGGAAGGTCATAGTTTGAAAAATGGAGTGTTCACTGCTTCAACATCTTTTGCTTTATTCTTTCATTAAATTGTTTAGTAACTAAACTTCCCTTGGCAATCATGTTATATCATTAATTCTGGCTAGACAGAAAAGTTTCGGAGAGAAAAAAAATGGAAACTCATGAGTACTTTAATAGATCAGTAATATCCAAAGTGGGGTGTATGCAAAATGAGTGCATACACAGAAAAAATTTATTGGCATTGTTGGAGGAAAAAAAATTAGTCCTATTTATATGCATTTTTAGCCTACAAGGAGAAATAAATTAAGATTTACTGATATTTAATATGTGGGTTGGCCCTGGAACCCTCAATCAACATACCTGTCAGATGGTCAAATGGCATACATGTTACAAAAGCTATTGGGAGAGAAGAGTGGGAGTTCCATAATGCAAAATAAGGGTTGTGATACGTTGTAGCTCAAGTGTGTCCAATTAAGTGGATTGCAGATTATATTATCTAGCTTTAAATGAACTCTCACAAAATGAACAAGAGGTTTAAAAAAGATTCTTACTGCAAAGAGATCAAAAAAAGAGAAAAGGATCTACTTGCACAAAAATATTTATAGCAGCTCTTTTTGTGGTGGTAAAGGATTGGAAATTGAAGAGATGCCCATCAATTGGGGAATGGCTGAACAAGTTGTGTTACACGATGCTGGCAGAATACTATTGTGCTACTATAAGAAAGGATGATTTCAGAAAAAGCTGAAAAGATCTACGTGAACTGATGCAGTGTGAAGTAAGCAGAACCAAGAGAATATTGTACACAGTGAAGACAATATTGTCTGATGATTAACTGTGAAAGACTTTGCTACTCTCAGCTACACAATGATCCAGGACTTCTGACAAAGAATGCTATCCTCCTCCTGAGAAAGGACTGTCGGAGTCTGAAAGCGGATCAAAGCACATAATTTTTCATTTTTCTTATGTGCTGGTTTTATATGATATTCACTCACAACAATGACCGATATGGAAGTATGTTTTGCATGATGATGCATGTATGACCAAGATCAAATTGCTTAACATCTGGGAACCAATAGAGAAGGGAGGGAGACAATTTGGATCTTAAAATTTTGAAAAACGTACGTTGAAAATTATTATTATATGTGTTGACATGAAATTTGGATGCCTCAGTTTATACCTGTTATAGTGAGCCAGCCCCCTATATGGTTTTTGGGTCCTGAGTGGCATTGGTGGCATAGGATGGTTAAGACAGGAAAAGGAAAAACGAGAACAACCAGACTAGTGGTTAGCCCATGTTGCTCTAATGCTATGGGATTTGGACTTTATTTTATACTGGTTTCAAACAAAGAACACAAAGAAAGAGTAACAGCTGTGAAGGGGTTACAAATCATACACAATCCATTAAAGTCTAAAAAGTAGAGATATGGGTGCAAGGACAAGGGCCAAATTCCAACCACCAATTAGTAGGGGTTTACTTCTGGGAGCAGAAATAAATTTCATGGAGATGTTTACTAATTGCGTTCTGCCTTGATTTACAGATCTGCACCTGGTCAGATAGTCTGGACTAAATTGTCTGGCTCCAGTCCTTATCTAAGTAATATATTTTTTAGGGTTTAGGCTTCTTAATTATCAAGGAGAGAAATTGTTAACTCAGTAGCTTCTGGTCTGGTTATGGACTCAAAGCTTTCCAATAAGTCTATAATGTTTTTCCAATAAGAAAAGGTATGGATCATAAGAGGTGTCAAAAGAGGGGTCTCAGATTTTTATCTATTCTCTTATTGGCTTCCCACAATACATGTAACTCCTAAGAATTTTATCATTTTTAGGGCATTTAGAAAGATAATCTACATAGACAGAGGTCATGCATTTAAGTAAATTATTTGGGGATGATGTCCAAAAGAAAATGAAGGGGTGAGAAAGAGGAATGCCTCTGGAGAAAGGAAAGGGAGTGGAAATATAGGGAAATTTCTCTCACATAAAAGAGAAATGCAAAGAACTTTAAGGTGGAGGGTGAAAATGGGGGTGTGATAGTAGAAAATGCTTGAACCTCACTCTCATCAGAATTGGTTCCAGGGTAGGTAGGTGGCTCAGTGAATTGAGAACCAGGACCAGAAAAGGAGGTTCTGGGTTCAAATATGACCTCAGATATGCTCTCTGTGTGACTCTGGGCAAGTCACTTCCTTTGCCTAGCCTTTACGAGCTCTTCTGCCTTAGAACCATTACATAGTACTAATTCTAAGACAGAAGGTCAGGGTTTAAAAAAAAAAGAAAGAAAAAGGTAATCTTCCCAGGATAAACTTATTACTTCTAAATTTATCAACAGACTGCTAACTCAAGCTTTGATTAACACCCTATCCCTCAACCTCTTCTCCCCTCTGATTAGAGGACTGGAGGGCAATAGCCTGAACTCTTTTCAATGCTATCCTTTAGCATAGGGGGCATGAACTGGACTTTCAGGTCACTCCACCTTGCTCCTCTGTCTAATTTCAACTCTATAGAACAAGATGCTCCAACTCCAAGGACCCCTGAGTGTCCCCCACCCTGCTTCCTTGTCCACTTTTGGGTATCATCTCCTCATTTAGACTATGTGCTCAGCTAATGTACTTTTTCTTTGTGTTAATAGTATCTCCAGCATGTAGCACAGTGCCTGGTATGTGTAAGCATTTAATAAATATTTGGATTGAATGGACAGATGGATGACACAGCCAGATTTTTTTTTTTTGGTTTTGGAACAACATTTTGTCAGTTGTATGAAGAATAGGCTGGAACAAGAAGAATTTTGAATAAGGAAAATGAATTAGAAAATTATGAAATAGTCAAAGTGAGAAACAATAAGGGTCTGGAGTGGGAAGATAGGTGTTTAAAGAGAGATAAAGATTTATGCCAATTTATGGGCAATGTGTTACTGAAGGCAAGCTTTTGATGTTACCTAATGTAATTATTTCATCATTGTATATGGAAACTATTTGCTATCCAATAAATTTTTCCTTTGTATCACCAAAATAAAACAACCCCAAAATGGGTTAGACTGACCTCAGTAAAGCCAGCAACCCCAGGAAGAAGGGGGCAGGTGGGGAGGAACCCTCTTTATTGACAGAGGAAATGAGTGAAGAAACTGGGTAGTTTTGGAACTTACAATTGGCTATACTAGAAAAAGTAGGTTGGCAATCAGGTGTGGCTAATCAAGCCCCTCTCTGACAATTGAGGGATATTATTTTCCATAAAACATCTGCCTCTTGAAATCGTTTTTTTAGCAGATCAGAACCTCCCCTAATTGCATGAGGAGTAGTCAGATGATGTGTCTTTTGGCTGATGGCCCCAAGTTAAGCAGGTTGGGGTGAAGTAAAGAAAATGATTAAAACTAAAACCAGTCAAGGGACTCCCACCTTGCATATCTGTTTGATATGCAATGTCCTGTTCTCCTTAAGTCTAGGCACCAGACCAAAACACTGACTCCTTTCATTTCTAGGGTAAAGTCTTGTTCCTTCCTGAGCACCGAACCGAAACCCTGAGTCCTTTCATAGGTACCAGATCAAAGCTTCAAAAATGTATTTAAACTCCACTCTGATTATGCTGCTTTAGAGCTCCTTGGCTGAGCTCCCCTAGCTAACTAGGGATAAAATCTTCTCCTTGTTTGTATTGCATTGTCTTTGTGTGTTCCTTTGGTGGTCATAGAAATGGACCCTAACATTTGGGGGCTCGTCCGGGATTACTTGCTGGGCAAAGGTAGTGATGTATACGGGGCCTGTGTTTTACAGTCACCCCTTGATAGTCGCATCCCTAAATATAGGCAATGATCCTGCACCCAGAAAGGGAAAAGGTTGGGGAGCCTGAGGTAACAATTGTCTAGAGTTCTCCCATTTCCAATGAATAAAGAATCCATTTCCAAAGTTGGGAGCTAGCAAAAGGGGCTCCTTGACTAGCTCCCCTAGCTAGCTAGGAATAAAGACTTCTCCTTGTTTGTATTGCATTGTCTCTGTGTGTTCCTTTGGTGGTCATAGAAATGGAGCCTAACAGGGGTATATGTCAAACAATAAGCAGATGTCCCAGGGGCTAAAGACCTGAGTGAAAACAACATTCCCTTTAAACTCCGTCTTTAAACTCACTGGAGGGTGGCAGCTGGGTGGCTCAGTGGATGGAGAGTCAGGGCCAGAGACAGGAGGTCCTGGATCCAAATCTGGCCTCAGATACTTCCTAGTGACCTTAACCCCCATTGCCTACCCTTAACACTCTTCTGCCTTAGAACCAACAATACACAGTATTGATTCTAAGATGGAAGGTAAGGGGTTAAAAAAAATTCTACCTCCCATTAAGAAGAATTTGACATTGGACTAATGTTCACTTTTTTTAAAACTTCACAGATTTTGAAACAAGTGAGCCAAAAGATGAAATGATCCAGATTGTTTGAAATAGCATTGTGCATAATTATGGATCATCTCCCTCTGTGGTCTCTTTGCAAAAATACTTTTTAAAAAATAAATAAATAAACTCACTTGGAAGGGATACCTCATTTCTGAGCAAAGTGGATTCAGGAAAATACTAATTTTAAAAATCAAGAGAACATAAAATCAATTACGATGTAAAATTAGTATAGTAAAAAAAGGTAATATTAATTTTTATCTTTTCACAGGGTACTTGTTTTAAGGGGAAGCAAGATGGCCATTTGTAAGATGAGTTGTAGAAAGATTCCCACTTAGGGGTGTTTTGGATACCCTCAGAGTACCTATGGGACTCTATTGGAGGGTCCAACCCCCATTGCCTAGCCCTTACCTCTTTTTGCTTTGGAAGCAATATTTGTATTGATTCTAATACAGAAGAAAAGGATTGGGGGTGGGGGTGAAAGAAAGGTCATGGGAGAGGCAGGGGTTGGAATGACACATTGAGTGAATGTTTAGCCAGATTCAATTCAATAAACCTTTGCTTCATTCATCAGAGGAGCTTTATAAACATTAGTCAATGCGAAGTTCATTGACATTCTTTGGGAATTTATTTTAAAAAGTCATGGAACATGGGACAGTTTGGTGGATAGAGCACCAAGCCAAGAGACTGGAGGTCCTGGGTTCAAAAGTGACCTCAGAGACTTCCTAGTTGTGTGATATTGGGCAAGTCACTTAATCCTAATTGCCTAGCTCTTGTTACTCTTCTGTCTTGGACCTGATACTAAGAGGGAAGGTAAGAGTTTAAAAGAAAAAAGGAAAGAAAAGTCATGGGACAGTTAGTGGCACAGGGGATAGAGTGCCAGGCCTGGAGGCAGGAGGACTTGGTTTTGAATTTGACCTCAGACCCTTCCCAGTTGCAAGGTTGGGCCTTCTGTCCTAGAGCTGTTACTAAAACATAAAGTAAGAGTTAAAAAAAAGCCATGCTCCCCCCTCCCCCCATAACTTTGTTCTGACTATTTTTGTTCATATTTTATAATGTTGGTGCCTCAGCACCAAGTTTGAGTTTGCCAAGCCTGTTAGGGTTGTTGACCTGGAAAAAACCCAGAACTATTAAATGGTCAGAAAAAATACTCTTTAATTGAGGAAAGGGGTCCAAGGGCAGAGTTAGGCCTTCATGCAGAGCTATGCACCACACCTACCCAGAGTCCAAGGATTGAACTCTGGTTGCTCTGATCACTAAACCGTGGAAGAGTCAATCACACTAGATTGACAACTCCAAGGAGCCATTAAAGTTGGGAAGCTTAAATACTTTTCTAGGGGAACATGCTGACTGAGGAAGAGAGAAAGGGATAGTTGATTGGCTTTACAATGGTAACAAAGGAAAATAAGGAGGTCCAGACAGGAATAACTGAGGGGTTGACTTTTTACAATGGACACAAAAGGAAAAGACCCAGCCAAGGGCTGGGCTACCTTGATAAAGGACTTGGGCCCAAAGGAGAACCCACTGGGACAAAAGAGATACTTAACACATGATGGGATTAGCCATCCCCACTTAAACTACTTTAAGGTCTATTATTAGTCTGAGACTAGTGAAGTTGGACTCTCCTTCTGGTTGGAACTCTCATGTGACAAGGTCAAATCTGGGGCTTTCACCTTTAAACTAAGTAAACTGGGGGTCATTAAAACTTTCTCGGCCACAAGTTTGGAGACTTCTAGATTCCACATTGACAGGATTCATCAGCAATGCTAGTGGGCTCTGAACTTTTGTAATCACACATCCCTTTCAAAACAATATTTTTGTGCATGCAGTTCCCATAGATGTCTTTTTATAAATGATATACAGATACTACTGCTACTATTATATACATCTTAAAACATTAACAAAACTATAATTTTATCATTTCTATTGGATGAGTTAAAGATGCAATATACCACTTTTAAAATGATTTTGCCATTTTATTTAAGGTACAAAAATATTTTTTTGCTCTCACCAAAAGAATCTACTTTTAATAACAGGATTAATGAAAGCAAAATGATTGAATATGCTTCATTTTTTTTTTGCGCTTCATTATTTTTGAAAAGCTTAATTTAACATTTTGTATTCTAGTGATTCAAACATCTGATTCCAAGTTCAGTTTATTTTAATATTTGGTTTTAATGGTTGTTTTAACTGAAAAGATCTCTTACCAAACTTTATTGATCTCAAGTGAAGAATTTATTATTGAGGCCACTGGCCATACCATGATATTATTTTTAGAATTCAACCCTGGGGGGAGAGGTGGGCAGCTGGGTGGCTCAGTGAATGCTAAGCCAGGCCCAGAGATGGGAGGTCCTTGGTTGAAAACTGGCCTCAGACACTTCCTAGCTGTGTGACCCTGGGCAAGTCACTTAACTCCCATTGCCTAACCCTTACCACTCTTCTGCCTTAGAACCAATACACGATATTGATTCTAAGACAGAAGGTAAGGGTTTTAAAAAAAAAAGAATTCTACCTCCCATTAAGAAGAATTTGATATTGGACTAGAAAATGTTCACCTTTTTTTTTTTTTTAAACTTCACAGATTTTGAAACAAGTGAGCCAAAAGATGAAATGATCCAGATTATTTGAAACAGCATTATGCATAATTATGGATGATCTCCCTCTCTTTGCAAAAATATTTTTTATTTGTATTTCTCAAGTCAATAATAATTTATTTCAAAAAAATATTTTATTTTCCTGATTACGTGTTAACTTGGAAATGACACAGAACTACCAAAGTAGTCAGAAAAACCTAGTCTTTAATCAGGAATAGCCCACACAGCCCAGTGTTAAATACCAAACAGGGCCCATACCCTGGGGACTCTGGGAACCATATCCCTGGGAGAAGGCACCCCAATAAATGCCAGCTCCCATGCCAACTCCATCTTGGGAGAAAACACTATACTAAGTGCTGACACCCCAGAAAAACAGAACCTGGGGGGTCCCTTATACCTTTCTGGAGAACTAGGTATGGGAAGCCTGCAGAGACAAACCTCAAATGGGTTGCTAAGAGTTCTGTAGCCAGCCCCAGGAGTATCAACCAGCAGTCAGCTGTAACAAATCAAAGGAAAGGGTCAAACTAAGAACTAGGCTTCCTGAGAGGGGACTTTAACATAACAAGAGAAGCTTCTAAAACAAATAAAAGGCACTCAACTTTGGGACTATGTCCACAAAACCCACCCAGGCTAGGGTCCCCAGACAGTTCTAAAGTCCATAGTTCAAACCAAAACAAGTGTGCCTGGCACTGGGGTTTCTCAAAGGAC
>NC_058130.1:94119545-94179992 GCF_016433145.1 Gracilinanus agilis
TTTTATAAAGCTTCATAAAAAATTACCAATAAAATTTCTCATTTTGATAATGTTTTAAATTTCACAAGATGCTTTTTTAACATAACTTTAAGAGGTCAGTAATATAAATAATTTATTTTATATAATAAAGCAGATTCAGAAAGTTTAAATGGCTTGAATATTCTTCTAAGGATTAGAAATGGGGCCAGCACTCAGGTCCTCTGATACTATGATTATACCATTATACACACAGTACTGTCAGATTATGCTGCTTAAAAGTGTGATCACAGCATTTTCCTCTTCAAAAATATTTAGTCATTATTGTCCATTAAACTGATTTCCTTATGATTATTATTTTTTTTACCAAAAAAAAGTGTTTATTCAAACTCAAATCAATTACCCTTGTTATGGAGGCTTGACATAGAATCAGCATCTAGTTTAAGTTCTTTTTCATCCACCTAGTAATTATTTTTTTAAACACAATTTTAGTATTTATTTTTTAGAAAAGTTAACATGGTTACATAATTCATGCTCTTACTTTCCCCTTCGCCCCCCCCCCCGAGCTCCCCCCCCCATTGGCTGATGTGTATTTCCACTGGTTTTAACATGTGTCATTGATCAAGACCTATTTCCAAATTGTTGATAGTTGCATTGGAGTGGTAATTTCGAGTCTACATCCCCAATCATGTCCTCCTCAACCCATGTCTTCAAGCAGTTGCTTTTCTTCTGTTGCCACTCCTATAGTTCTTCCTCTGAATGTGGGTAGAGTTCTTTTCCATAAATCCCTCAAAATGATGATAACTTTTTGAGGAAAGATATTTCCCAATTAACCTGATGAACAGCATCCATCAGAGGACGAGAGGCCAGGAACAAATCTCTCATCTTGCATTGTCTTAGGTGAACCAAAAAATCCTAGAAAAGATTGGGTACATGTTTTGAGGAGGCAGGGGGAGGACAAGTTCCATTGTCATCACAACTGAGACCCCCTAGCACAAGGGGAGAGACCAAGACTGGTGTAGAGCTCTAGGGGTACTATGCAGAATGGTGATATCCATATCTGTGGCTGAGACCAAAAGGCTGGGAACTGAACAAGCTTTGGGGCAATCAAGCTCTGGAGGTCTCCTAAGAGTACACTGAAGCTTGGTTCCCATCCCTTGCGTATTTTCCATTTGTTTAAAAAAAATGATTTCTTTAAGGCAGCTGAGAGGGAGGTTATAGTTGGAAAGAGAATTCCTCTAGTTCATTATTCCTTTGAGCACAATAGTATTCCATCACCAACAGATACCACAATTTGTTCAGCCATTCTCCAATTGGAGGACATTCCCTCGTTTTCCAATTTTTTGTCACCACAAAGAGCACAGCTATAAATATTTTTTGTACAAGTTTTTTTCCTTATTATCTCTTTGGGGTACAAACCAAGCAGTGCTATGGCTGGATCAAAAGGCAGATAGTCTTTTAAAGGTCTTTGGGCATAGTTCCAAATTGCCATCCAGAATAGTTGGAAAAATTCACAACTCCACCAATAATGCATAAATGTCCCAATTTTGCCACATCCCCTCCAACATTCATCACTTTCCTTTGCTGTCATGTTAGCTAATCTGCTAGGCGTGAGGTGGTACCTCAGAGTTGTTTTGATTTTAATTTCTCTAATTATAAGAGATTTAGAACACTTTTTCATGTATTTGTTGATAGTTTTGAAATTGCTTATTCATGTCCCTAACTCTTGCTTGGTTTTAAAATCCTTCCTTCCCCAGAGATCTGACAAGTATACTATTCTGTGCTCACCTAATTTATTTATAGTTTCCTTCTTTATATTCAAGTCATTCGCCCATTCTGATATATCTTGAGGATTAAATTTTAATGTTATACTAGTATTAAGATAATAATAATTGTAATTGCAAGATAGTATAAGACATGATTTTTTATTTTAGAAGGCTTTTTCTTTTGTTTTTGTTTTTTTTTTTTAATTTTAAACCCTTTACTTCTGTGTATTGACTTATAGGTGGAAGATTGGTAAGGGTAGGCAATGGGGGTCAAGTGACTTGCCCAGGGTCACACAGCTGGGAAGTGTCTGAGGCCGGATTTGAACCTAGGACCTCCCATCTCTAGGCCTGGCTCTCAATCCACTGAGCCACCCAGCTGCCCCTAGAAGGCTTTTTCTGAATATTTTAGTAAAGTTTTAAACTGCCTTAGCATAGGCCTTAGAGTTAGCCCCACCCTTGAGTTGATGTATCATACACCCTAACTTATGATTGGGTATACTAATAGCTTTGACTAGTTTCATAACCAGATATGGTATTATCCACCACCACCCACTCTTATCTGGAGGGTCACTAGGCCCAGGGAACATATACATCTCCCCATATTAATCAAGTGACTCTTAATAGAAGATTTCTTTTACCAAGTAAGGGGAGTTTCCAAGTTGACCTAACCAATGAAAAGTATTGCTGGGTGTCTTTATCCTTTAAAGGTACGACTATTCTTTTACTATTTTTGTACTTGCATGGAAAATTTGGTTGTTTCTATTCATTATAAAAGAAGGTCTCTTACAATGTGTGAGATCTTCCAACATTAATCAGGAATATGGCTTCATTGGAGGACTTAATTACCTGGCTTGGAGAATCTGACTCAGTTGATCTAAATCCCATACCTATTCTTAAGAAAATTCTGTAACATCATCATGTCATTTGCAAGGAGTGATAGTTTTGTTTCCTCATTGCCTATTCTATTTCTTTCAATTTCTTTTTCTGCTTATATTGCTATATTTAGTGTTTTTAGTGTAAAGGTTAAATTTAATGGTTGGGCTTAAATTATATGAAATAGCATGTCTGCAAGTCAGAAGTTTATTTGCATAATAGAGGGGAAGCAATAAAGTAGAGAAATGTGAGTGAGGTTAGAGAAAATACCTATACTAATCCTCAACCAGGAGGGCTGGTAGTAACTACAAGACCTCCTCCAAGATGGAAGCTAGTCTCCTAGGAAAGGAGTCAGCCCTTTTCACTCATCTAATGAAGTAGTCCAAGATTCAGAATTGAAACCATGATTCATGCCGAAGTCTCCAGTGAAGTTCCCTCAAAGACTATCTCCAGGAGACACTCTCCACCAGACTCAACTTCACCAAGTATTTTGTGGCTTTTATGGTGGTTTCCTGTTCCTGCCTCTCTTCACAGGGATCAATCACAGTTTCCAAATTGTTTAGCCATGCCCAGGGGCATCCTGTGGGATTGAGTTGTGTTATATTGAATCTCTGGGAGCTAGGGGTTCACACTGTGATTGCAGGTGGATCAGTTGGATGTTGGAATGTTCCCAGAGAGGCATGTGGACAGGAGAGGGCAGTTGGCCTGGGGTGGGGTATAAAACCACCCTGGTAGCCCTGACAGAGGTTCTTGGTCCTTGTCTTTCCCTGAGACTGGAGATCAGTGGATCCTGGTCTTTGTGGGATTGAGACTTGCAAACTCAACCCTGCAAGCTCCTCCTGTTTGTCCTTGTACCATCAACAACCTGTACCAGACCATCATCTCTGATTCTACTGCCCCTAGATATTAGGAAGTCAATCATCTTAGTCATCTAGGTTTCCCAGGGCCTGGGAGGGATCCAGGAAGTGGGCAGGAGAAGAAGAAGAGGGTGGAAGGGTAGCTAACTCAAACATGTTAGGCTTATCATCTAGTGAAGAAGAAGCTGAAAGATTATACAGCAGTTTGCCTACTCTGGTGTGGCTTTGGCCAGGCTATACCAGAGAGAGAAGTTAATCATCTTAATTCATTCACTTGCCTACAGTTTAGAGATTCATCAGTATCATTTTAAATTAGGGTCTCCCAATACTTCCATCCAAACCCATTATCCTCCTTTGTTAAATACAACCAAAGTTTAAAGTACCTTCCTGAAGTGGTTATTCAAAGCTTCTTTGGGAAGGGAGAGACGCAGTCAGATACCAATATTACCCAGCTAAAGAGCCCAATAAATAATATCAATTAACCCCAGGTGGGTCCTGAAGGGATATCATCCATTGACCTAAAAGATCCTGCCTGGGCAACTGTTATAAAGGAGAGAGGTGTCATCCTATCCTCTCTCTATACTCCATCTACATATAATAGATAGTTGTCACCTTAGAAGGTGTTGACTCTCCTCCTAGGATTAACACATTTCTGAGTTATTATTCAGTTAGCACATGGGTTGCAGACTTCCACCTACTTAAGGTTAAATTGGGGTATCTTCCTTTTGGAGGTATAAACTCCTATAGTAGGAGTTTCCTTTACTTCTGGGTTAAGTATGGGTATATTGCTTTTGTTGATTAATTCAAAAGTAAACAAAGGAGAGTTAATCCTGCCTTCACAATCTAATGAGGTACTAAGTAGGGGTATTTAAGTTATTATTAACCAAAGTTCTAACTCCAACTAGGCAAAGAAAATAAAGGATTCCCTTTTTACAAATGTAAACTCAGAATAGACAAAGAGAACCAAGAATTTCCTTTCACAATCCCCCCCGGAGATTCTTTGGGAGACTAGACTCCCCAATGAATCGTTTTACATAACTATCTTGTATCTCTAAACATCTTCTAGCTAAAGGTGCATATAATATTCAATAGTTAGAGATAAGAGGGAAATAAAAGAGACAGAGAGAGAGCAAACCAATGTTTGCTAGGAGCATTAACAATTTGGGGAGCAACCCACTGTGGCATGCAAGTTTACATTCAAAATATTTGTATTCAACCCCCCAAAGTTCAATCAGGTATATTCCAAAGTTTGTACTGGATCTTCTGATGCTGTGGAGGTTTTCTTTGGGCATCTTCATGGTGCCTTCTTCAAACAATTCATCTAGATTCAAAGAGTTATTGAGCTCTTTTTCCTGAGATGTTTCTTTCTCAAAAGATTATACAAGGGGCAACTGGGTAGCTCAGTGGAGTGAGAGTCAGGCCTAGAGACAGGAGGTCCTAGGTTCAAACCCGGCCTCAGCCACTTCCCAGCTGTGTGACCCTGGGCAAGTCACTTGACCCCCATTGCCCACCCTTGCCACTCTTCCACCTATGAGACAATACACTGAAGTACAAGGGTTTAAAAAAAAAAAAAAAGATTATACAAGCCCTATGGTAATTATATAATTTCCCCCTGAAATCCACCAAACTAGTACAATATTAAATAGTAGTGGTGAGAAAGGCATCCTTGCTTCATCCTTGATCTCACTGGGAAGGATTCTAGTTTATTCCCATTACAGATAATATTTACTGATGGATTTGTGTCTGTGTGTGAATAGTCACACAGTTTATTTTTAAAATATGTTCAACTAAATGTGAAATTTATTTGGCAGTTTATACAAACTGTTTTTCATAATTGATCACATTTAGAGACAAAGCAATAGATTTACCTCATCCATAAGAAAAATAAGCAAATATGCAAATGTCTTATCATATTGTTCTATTATAAGAAAAAAAGTAGAAAATAGGCAGTATTCCAATTTAACCTACTTTTCTTATCTCAGGCTAACATAGAGATCTGCTGTGGCAATTAAAAGGAAAAAACTAGATTCTCAACTTCTGCAGAAGTGCTTCTTTGCCAGGAATTCATCAGAAATGTTCTATGACAAGAAAAGTCTGAGTCAGCAATAACAAACAGGTAGATTTCAGAAAACTTAAACAAAAACCTAAATTGTTTTAAAATTTTAATTTTAAAATTTAAAATTTGTTTAAAATTGTTTTAAAAAATAATCACACTTAAAAAGGAATGCATTTTTAAAGGAGAAAAATTATAACCCTTTTGGATTTTTATTATCATGCTCCCAAATGCTCAGCAATTTCAGATCTAAGCATGAATTTCACCAGAAATCATTAATAGCAGAAAAAAAGTAGTGACTTAGGGCTGGCTTTACCTAGAGTGCTGCATAGATTACAAACTTGTCAGAATTCTCCAGACTTTTTCCTAAGTTATCTGATAGAACTTATCTCCCTCTCTTCCCTTCCCCTTCCCCAGGTTGGCAGGTAATTTGATCTGGGTTAAACATGTATCATCATGTAAAACATATTTCCGTATTATTCATTTTTATAAGTGAATAATCTTATAAAACTAAAGCCCCCAAAATATAAACCCAAATAAACAATTGAAAAATAATATGCTTTCATCAGCATTCTGACTCCAACACTTCTTTCTTTGTGATAAGTCCCTCAAAATTGTCCTGGATCATTGTATTGATGATAGTAGTTAAGTCTATCACAGCTGATCATTCCACAGTATTGCTGTTATTGTGTACAATGTTTTCCTGGTTCTGCTTATTTCACTCTGCACCAGTTCATGAAGGATTTTCCATCTCTTTCAGAAATCATCCTGTTCATCATTCCTTATAGCACAAAAGTAATTCATCACCATCATATACCACAATTTGTTCAGCCATTCCCCAATTGATGGATATCCCCTCAACTTCTAATTCTTTGCCACCACAAAAAGAGTACCTATAAATACTTTTGTAAAAGTAGGTCCTTCCCTGCACCCCTTTTTTTTCATCTCTTTGGGATACAAACCTAGTAGTGATATTATTGTATGTTGACCCTTATTATTTATCGATATTTGTATTTACCAATAGTTGTTAGTGATATGGACACACTCTTAAGTTGATATGATCCTAGGTTGACAGTTGAGAAAAAAATGATTATTCTAAGCAGTTGAAGAAAAGTCCTGCTCAGATTATTTATGTAAAACTCTATTTATTTAAACTTTTTAAATGGTAAGAAAGGGAAAGGGAAAGGAAGCAGAAAGATAATTATGGTAAAAATATTCTCTAACACTAATAAAATCTAATTTATATTTCACCCAAAATCTGCCTTGCAAAAGGTTGCTTCCTGATTACCAAAGGTAATTATATATATATAAAATTCTATACTCTTTAATTCCCCAGTTATCTATCTTTCTATCCTAACACTAAAATATAATATTATAAATAGTAATAGGTAAAATTGGACTCCTTTCTTCTGCTCAGATGTAACTCAGCCTGTTAGAAATTCACTGACACCACCACTCAGCAGTTGCTCTCTCCTGTCACCTCCTGGCAAAACAGAGGAACTGCACCACCACTTTCTCTTTCTTCTTGATAATGGGATTTTTCCAAGTGAGAATTAACAGATCTTCTCCAACTCTCAGAGTAAGCTCCTTGGACCATCTTCCTTATTCAGGACCATCCAAAGAGTGATAATTGGTTCAACTGTCTTTCCCAAGGCTCCTTGAGACAGTTCTCTTCCAATCATCCTTTTAATATTCCACTCTGACTTAAAGAAATCCAGCTCACTCAAACTCAGCTCTCCATCCACCTATACCTAACCTATCAATAATCTTTTATTGCTTACTTAACAAATATTCATTACATGTATCAAAGTGTATGTAGTGTTTTATAGTCCTTTTGGCATAGTTCCAAATTGCCTTCCTAAATGGTTGGATCAGTTTATAACTCTACCAACAATGCATTAGTTGCCCAATTTTGCCACATCCCCTCTAACATTTATCATTTTCCTTTACTGTCATATTGGCCAATCCGATAGTCTATACTTATTTTCTGATGCTTCTAAAACAGACGTTGGAACCAAACAGTTTAGGAATGTGAGTTGAAAAAGCCAGTACTGACATAATTCTGCATTTAGTGATAGTTCTTAAAACCCTCTCAACTGTTAAAATAACATTCTTTTCTAAGTCTCTCCCCTTTACCTTCTGAAGTTGTTTCAAATCATCTTCATACAAGATTGTTCAATATTATAGTTAATTTTATCAACTGGTCCCTGAATAATGACAATGAATAATCAAAAATTGAGATTTAAAATAAAATTTGTAAAATGCAGCTATTATTAACAAGGTTAGCTGTACTAATTCCTTATGTTTAAAAATTTTCCACTGAAAGTTTCAGTATGATTTGGGGGAAATATGGATAGATCACCATTTTTCAATCAACATTAACAATCAAGCTTGCTTGGATAGCTACATAAAGTAATTTAGCTCATAAGGAATAACAACGAGATTAAAAAAATTTTAATTCCTCATTCACTAACTTAGGAAAAAGTCTGGACAACATTTTAAAAATTTGTTAAAATCACTCTAAAAAATAAAATAAAATTTTAAATCCTAAAAGATAAATGAGTCAACGGTGTACTGCAGCTTTCTCAAATATATAGTTCGGAAGAATTGACTCTAAAAAAGAGCTTCTTAGTGCTTACAAATTCTTAAACAAATAATGCCAGCGAAACCAAAACAGGTTATTACAATGCCACCAACTTTTATCACTGCAAAATGTAAACCCCTAGTCTCCATATATAATTAAAAGACTGTAAGCCACAACCTACCATCACAAAAATGAATAATTTTTACACATAATTTTCTTTGAAAAACTGACTTGATTGTTGCTTAAGTAGAAAAAAGAGTTGATGTATTGTATATCAGGATAGGGCTTTTAATTGAAACATTTTCTACTGGAAACTATATCATTTCATTTGAAATTGTTTAATTATTGTATCTGAAACTTCTATAGCTCTAAAATCCTCTAGATTGTTTGGAACTCATCTGGTCTTCATCCTCCTCCCTGCAGGGGCCTGCAGCAGAGGAGCCCCAACCCTGGTGTCTCAGCCCCACTCCAGCTTCAGGGCCTCCCCAGGAGGAAGAGGCACAATCCAAAGTCTCCTGATTCCTCTACTCCCTAACCTCCAGCTCCCTCCATAGTGTGATAATTAGACTAAGTCTACCCTGCCCATCTTTAGATTTAATCACTAAAGGTGAGAGCACCTCAAAATTCTGGGAAGTCCCTAACCCACTGTGTGCTAGAGTGGGTGACAAATCAGAATTGACTGACCACCCCCTAGGTGGTCTATGAGAAGCGTCCATTGTGATTGGACACACAAACTAGGGGAAGGCACCGGAAGTGACGCATAAGTGACCCCTTTAAAAAGAGGGAGTTGAGTGACTGAGAGGTCTTCTGGTGAAGAGGGCAGCTGGTGAAGGAGGTCTAGTTTTCCTGGTTAGAGGAGAAGTGCTGGCTAGAATGCTGAGACCTTGGCGAAACTACTTTAAATATCTTATTTAGAAGTCCACACAGTGAGTTTAAAGACTGAATCTTCCTGAACTTCTCTTAAGAAACTCCTTTTAATAGACTCTGTGAATGAAGCAAAGCTCCAGGCCTCTGGCCCTCTGATTCTCAGCTGAGGGTTAATTAGATCTACCTGGATTAATTAGAGGATCATAGTAAATTACCTACTGGGTTAGATTCTTATTTCCTTATTTCCTCTCTCTATTCTTAATTGTAAATAAACTTCCAGAAAAGTCAATTTTGACTTGAGATTATTCTTAATTGAGGATTGATAATAGTTCAATCCTCTGGTGACCATATTTTAATATATTGAATCCAAAAAAAATCTTTTCTCCCCTTACAATAGGGGGATCTGACTATAGCCTGTTGATGGTTTTAAATAGATGTTGTTTTATCACTTAATGAAAAATTCCCTTTATATCAATGTTTTCTTTTATAAAACATTTATTTAATCTAGAATATTCTTCCATGGATACATGATTCATGTTCTTTCCCTCCCCTCCTCCCTTCTTCATCCTGGAGCCAATGAGCAATTCCATTGGGTTTTACATTGCTCAAAACCTATTTCCATATTGTTCATATTTGCTATTTCAATGTTTTCTAATGTTTTTACAAGGAATAAAGGGTGGGGGAGTATTTTGCCAAAGGCTTTTTCTTCATTTATTGAGATAATCATATGGTTTCTAATGGTTTTGTTATTGATATGACCAATTATGCTGAAGGTTTTCCTAATATTGAACAATTCTTGCATACATGCTGTATGATCCTTGTCATATAATGCTATAATCACCTTGCTAGTATCTAATTCTTTTCATCAATATTCATTAGTGTTAAGATTAAAATTCTCTAGAGACTGCAATTTAATTTATAATTTTTTATTACATAAGAAAAATCAGGTCAGAGAAGTGGCTGGCCCTTCCCTTAGAAAGTTTCTTTCCCCAGTCAGGACACTAGGTCACAGCCAGACCTCTGGCTTGCTGGTGCTGGCACTCTTCTAGCCACTTCTCTATTTCAACTACACAGCCAGACCACAGGCACACCAGTGCTCTCCTAACCACCTCCCCTCTCCCTGGTTCTGAGGTGAAAGAGCCCTATTTCCTTTCCCTACTGTAAAATTGGAATTTGGGAGATGTCATCTAAAAGTATATATATATTTTCTATGGACACGTGGGGACCTTAAAACTACATTTCCCGTGGTCCAACGGGTTTCTGGTTTGGTTCTTTGGGCGTGGGGATGCCTGTGTCACCACGAAGAGGACTATTAACCCTTTTCTCTCTTTTCAGCCTTTCCTTATTCATAAATGTTTTGCTTCTGACCACCACCTCTTCAATCTGCCCTCTTTTTTATTCATTCCTTCCCCCTTCTCTTATTCCTCTTTTCCTCTTAATTCCCTATATATTAAGGTAGATTTCTATAGCTGACTAATTATGGGTGTTATTCCCACTTTGAGCTAATTCTGATAAGAGTAAATGTCAAGCATTGCCTGTCATACCTCTTATCTTTTCCTCCACTGTATTGACTCTTAGGCAAAGCTTCATGTGAGATAATTTACCACCTTCCATCTTTCCT
Source organism: Gracilinanus agilis (assembly GCF_016433145.1). Lineage (NCBI taxonomy): Eukaryota > Metazoa > Chordata > Mammalia > Didelphimorphia > Didelphidae > Gracilinanus > Gracilinanus agilis. Next base: position 94,130,143 of record NC_058130.1, read on the forward strand.
TTTATCTTTTCCTCATGTGTGCCTCTTTCCCATTCCTTGATTATTATGGGAGGTGGATATCAACTCTTCCTATTCTGCTTCCTTCCTTCCTTCTTTCTATGTATACTCCTTCTTACTTAATAGTGATAAAATTCTTAAGTATCTTAAAAATTTCAAGTACCTTAAATATCTCAAGTATGATAAATATTTCAAGTATCTTAATTATTACTTTCCCAGGTACTGATGCACTCAATTCAACATTATTGAAACCCATACATTTTCACTTTTCTATTTACTCTTTTATTCTTGAGTGTTAAATTTGGTCACCAAATTTTCTTTTTAGCACTGGGGTTTTTTTTGGTCAGAAATGCCTAGAAATCCTCTATTTCATTAAACATCACTTTTTTACTCAGTTTTGTTGGGTATGTGATTCTCAGTTATAGGCCTAGATCTTTTGCCTTTCCAAATATTATATGTAATGCTTTCCAGTCTTTTAACGTAAAAGCTGCCAAATAGTAGTAGAATTCTGACTGTGACTGCACAATATTTAAATTGTTTCCTTCTGGCTTCTTGTAGTACTTTTTTCTTGGTCTGGGAGTTTTTTAATTTTGCTAATAGTCTGGGATATTTTATTTCAACATCTTTTTCAGGAGGTGATTGGTGGATTGTTTTAATTTCTATTTTCCCCTTTTGTTCAAGGATATCTCAGAAGTTTTCCCTGACACTCTCTTATAATATGGTGTACAGGCTTTTTTTTTTTTTTTTTAATCATATCTTTCAGATTTTCCAATGATTCTTAATTGTCCCTCCTGGATCTATTTTCCAGGTCAGTTGTTTTTCCATTGAGGTATTTCATATTTTCCTCTATTTTTTCATTCCTTTGATTGTGTCTTATTATTTTTTATTCCATATGGAATCATTAGCTTCCATTTGCTCAATTCTAAATTTTAGGAAGTTATTTTCTTCTTTGAACTTTTTTGTTTCCTTTTCCATTTGGCCCAATCTAGTTTCTAAGTTGATGAATCTTTCTATTCTTTATCATTTGGTTTTTAACTTCTTTTCAAGCTCTTCTAAGAGTTCCTTTGGGGCCTTTCTCATTTTCCTTTGGGGCTTCACTGTCCTTTTTGCCACTGTCATCCTCTTCTGAATTTATATTTTGAACTTCTCTATCACTAAAGTTACTTTCTAATAGGGTTTTCTTTGCCTTTTGCTCATTTTCCTAGTTATTATCCTCCCCCCACCCTACCTCCACCCCCAATCTCTTGTTACCTTGTCTATCTAATAAGGTTCTGCTCCACTCCTGGGATAGTGGGAAAGTTGTTCCAGGCTTGCAATATAGATTTCTCTCATTCTTGGAGTAGGCATGTGTATAAATGGAGATTTTGAACCTTAGACTGCATCCCCCATAAGTCCCTTAGTATTTCCCAAAATTCCTTATTCTCTCCTGCACCTTCACATTTGCATGGTCATGTTATTGTTTTATAGTTGACTATAACTCCTCCCTCTTCCTCTTTTTCTCTGGCAAGCGGGCTGAATAGCTAGGTTCCTTTTGTTAGTTTATTATTAATAAAACTTTATAAAAATATAATATTTAGTTATTGAATATTAATTTAAAAATCCACACATGGCTATATTTGGGTTCCTCCATGTGCACTTTGAGGAAGTGGTATGGAGGTATGGATCACTTCTTGTAGGGAGGCTTTCAGCTACTTTGTCTAACTAAATTGTTACCTTTACTGTCAGTTTCTCTCTTATCTCCTATGCTGGGCTGCTCCCTGCCCTACTCTTTTGTCACCTCAGGCTATTTGGAAGCAGGTAGGGTTGCTTCCCAATCTGTTGGTTCATCCATAGGCTACATTAAAGCACCATGGGTTGTCCTGAATTCTGCTAATTCCTGACAAACTAGCTAAACTACTCTCCTTTATCATCCCAGTAAGACATGTCCTTTCTGCTATCCTTTGTTTTGAGGTGCTTCATTTCCTATTTTTGTGTATTTATAAGGTTTGGGTGAGCTAAATGTCCCTTACTCCACCATCTTAGCTCCTTGCATCTAGCCCAGCTTTTAACTTTATAAACTGCTTTTTTACCTCCTGGGAATCTTCTTTTATCTGCACATATTTGATAGTCAGTTCATTCAGTGGATTGTTTGTCTGAACCCTTGAGGTAGAAATAATCCATTCATTATATCTTCTGGATCTGAGGAATCTCTGGGACCAGATTAGGAGGGGTCACATAGCTAGAAAATGGAAAAAGGCTGTAGAAAATTAATATTTAATCAAAATATTGTTGTGAAATAATTTTCCCTTTAACCACCCCATACACAAGCTTATTCTAGGATCAGGATTAAACAGTTTCTCCCCCAAGCTATGAAACTAGGTTGGGATCTTCTTGGGATGGCAGGACTAGGAGCCATGGTGAACCTGATTAATAGTGTAATCTGCAGCCATATTGGACTGACTCAGCCACTTGGCAGATAGGAAAGAGTATATAAACATCCTTGTTCTCTGGACAAAGGCTTGCCTCTTCCTATAATAAAGTAACGAGAGGGGAACTAGAGTCTCTAGACCCATGTCCTCAGTGGCTATTTAGCAATCAGAGATTTCTTAGGATGTCTAAGGGGAGGAACTAAGTAATGAGATCATAAGTGATATATAAGGATAAGGATAAGGATCTTGATGAGTTGATTAACTAGCTAAAATTAAGTAAAACTGTCTCTCAAGAATTTCATGTTTCAAGGCCATTATTTAAATTCAGGTCCTCTAACTCCTAATCCACCACTCATTACACTACCCTCCTTACCTCTTCCATCAAACTCCTTCTACTGAGGATTATATGAGAGACTGAACATTTACTGTCTGATGAGGTACTAAGGAATTTCTATTCTTCTTCCTTCACAGGGAATTTGTACAATGATAGGAATAATGCCTTTAATCTCCCACCCCAAGAAAGATGTATTGGTCTCACAGGGAAAGTATTGATGGTAGAATTTCAGGTATTGGGGTAGACCAGGAAGAGATTCATATTTGGGTAGGAGCCTTTACATTCGACTATATAGGTGATCATCAGTTTTCTCTGGAAGTCTAGCAAAAGGGATCAAAATCTGTTTTTTGTTTCTCCTGAAAGACTTAAATCTCTTTCCACTTACCCCCTTTCAAAGGGCTTCTACAATAAGGTTATAAATAATCTCCTAGAGAGAATATGAAAAGGACAAAATCATCCATAGTCCATGGTTTTCCTCAAGTTGTAAAAAAGAGCCAAACTAACAGGAGAGAAAAGCATTTTCTTATCTCCCCCTTCACACCAGCATCATTCAAAAGCATCATTCTCTCCCTAGGGGAGGTGATATTTACTCCTATTTAACAGTTAAAAAAAGTGAAGATCAAAATGGTATTGTAGTTAATTAAGAGAATGAGAGAGAGAAGGGCCAGTTGCTCAGACTGGAACTTTGGGGAGGAGGGTGGACTGAACAGATTCATAGCAGGTTAAGAAACTATATATATCCCAGAGGCTATAGAGGCCTGAGACTCAATAACCAAACAGAGAAAAAACTGACTAAGATGCCAATTGATTCATGTAAGACCAAGTTATAATAGAACTTCCAAGATGGCCAGCATACTCCTGCCAACAGGTCAGCATATTTTCATACCAGCAAGAAACTCTTATATATGATGTCAAATTTCAGAACTGGAAGGGAACTTATTACATTGGAGTTAGAATGTTAGAGACACTTTATATACATCATCTCATTCCAAATGTCTCATTTGACCTATGAGGAAATTGAGGCTTAGAGAGAAACTGTGACCTTCTAAAGGCCCCATAGTAATTAAGTAGTAGATGGGGGACTGAACCCAGAAAGTGGGATTCTAAGCCCAAAGCAATTTCTACCATACCACACTGCCTCCCACTGAAAAGTATTACTATTCCAAACAGATAATATTGATCCCTTTAATAATTTCTATTTAGTATAAATTATCAAATTTATATTTGATATATAAATATATAATTAGTAATATATTTTAATGTTAATATGTAATAATATATAAAACATATAATTAGTAAGAGTTAATCACAGTTATTACCTAGACCTAGCAACTAAGTTAAACTAATATTAAAAACTTGTTTCAGGATACAATTACTTATAGAATCAGTAAATGATAAATTATATGATAATTTTATACCATATATTTTATTTTCAAATATATTTTATTTTCCCAATTATGTTTAATAACAATTTTCAACATACATTTTCTGAAAGTATAAGATTCAAATTGTTCCCCCATCCCCCTGTCAGAGATGGTAAGCAACTTGATCTGGATTGTACATGTATCATCATTCAATTATATGGCTATAGTAAGCTTTCCTATGAGAAATACATTTTAGAAATAAGAATAGTTATTAGATTTATTTAAAAATCATAAATTTTCATTCTCATCCTTGAAATCCTTGAAAGCAAGGGAACTGGGCCAATACAACAGCTTCTGTAATCCTAAACTACAACCCTACCTGCTATTCACAAAATAACAAAAAATCCTTGCTACACCATGCTTCTAAAGCAACAAAGTTCCAGCTTTAGAAAAGTTTGTCAAAACATTCTTTCAACAGCAGGCTATGAAATGACAGACATTAGGTCTATCAAGTTCAATAGAATATTAAATTCGGTAGCTGTCCCACCTTAGACACTCCCCACTACACCCTTGTTACACCCAGCTAATACATGTTTCAAAGTACCTGTTTCTCATTTCTTGTAAAATGTCACTATATTTTGTCATAATTCCCTGTATTTTTGAACACTAACAGAATCCACAAATATATTTCTTCTTTCTGTACTATAAAATAAGGTCTGTGAATCATCTAATTGTCAATCTTTGAGTCAGTGATCTTTGGTTTATGGTAATCACTATCCTTAAAATAAATAAAATTATCTCAGACATTTGTTTCCCAGTCTTTTCCTTTTTAGATAAGGGTTGTTGTTTTCTTTTACTACCACCAAAAAAAAAATGTACTGATTCCCACCAAAAGATCAAAAAGTTACTTGGTGAGCAACTTCAGTAGAGTGATGACAATAATAGCCTTGTTATAGGAGAGAAAATTCTGGGGAGTGAGTGGGTGATTAGAAAGGGGAGGTAGCAACTTCCCCACTGCATTCCTAAGGTTGTGCAAAAGTTTTCACCATCAATCTAGAAGCGCATCCGATATCGGAACTGGACATCATACATTGGCTGTAGGGGACCCATTCCCCATCTCTTCGCATTTATTGGAGGGATCTCCGCCTCTTGATCAACTAACTCTATATCATATTGTGTAACCATCAAGAAGACAAACATTTTAATCTTATTGAGGGCAAAGAACCTCCCAGGACAGAGGGAGGTGCCAGCACCCCATGGCAACATGTGGGATTTGATCTTCCTCCCTTGCTTGTAGAAAACTACCTTTTGGCTGCCATCAGGGTTCAGGAAACGGTCATATTTGAATGTGGTGGGGTCTGGGTGGATTTCTGGGTCCATATGGAGGAAAAGGTAGGGGAAGACGGAAATTTCATCTCCCTTGCGGAGGGCATACTCTCTGCCATCATCCATTTTTAAGGTCATATCCTGCATGACAGATCTGATCAGGAAAGGGGCAACCACCATGCGTAATGTCTCCTCCATGACACCATCCAGCACTGGGGTCTGTTTCAGTATATTATAATCAAAATTGATGGGTACCCCAGCTGGTCTCTTCTCCTGCCCCATTTTCCTGAGGATTCCTTCTGCCTCCTCTCTCACAGCCTTTAGAGCCTCGGGATTCTTCAGAAGGAAGAAGAGAGCCCAGAAGTTCACAATGGTTGTGCTGCCCTGGGAAGCCCAGAGGAGTACCAGGTTATTTTGACTCTGTCCTTTGTCAGACACTCCATTTTCAACCATCTGTTGCTGAATGGAATGGATCCATGTACTCACATTATCCTTCTCCAGGATCTGTTGTGAAGAGAGAATATCCCAGAAAAAGTGTCTGAGCCTCTTCATTTCTTGCTTCTCCTTGGGACGAAGTGTGGAATAAAATGCCCGAGGAAAGAGTCTGTCAAATTTCCTAAATTCTTCAAAGACTTTCTGGGAGTGGAGGAGGTCCTGAATGCGTCCTGTCTTGCCATTTGTGGGTAAGCTCCCAAACAAGGCCAGGTAACTAGCTCTAAAGATAACGTTGTAGCAATATTCAAGTAGCCCATCCTGCTTCCACTCCTGGTGTGCTGGTCTTATGCCACCATCAGGTTCTAGCAATAGGGCCTGTAGATTATCCACCACAGCCTGGGTCATAACAACTAAACTGCCAGCCGACAGGTGCTTTGTGTGGGTATTGCTCGATATCTTCTGATGACCTTCCTCTGCCTGGAACTCAAAGATTTTGATCACCAACTCAGAAACCAAGTTGGAAAAGCCCAGCTTGCCTCTGTTCTCCTTCAGGATGGCCTCAAAAGAGAAGGGGTCTGTGACAAAGGTGATATATCGGCCACAAAGCTGAACAGTGAAGATGTCTCCATGGCGCTTTTGCATCTTCTTCAGGAAAATGGAAGCATCCTCACAAAATTCCTTGATATAACCCAGCCAGGGGATGGGGCCCTTGTCCAGTGGAGGCTCTCTGGCCTTCCTCTGCCGCAAGGCCCCTAACCTGTACAGCCCTATCAGGACAATGGCCACCAGGACTACAAACACGGAAGCCCAGAGTGCCATCGCCACAGCAAAAGAGATCTATGTCCCAAGCAGCTTAGGAAAGAGTGAAGGTGCTCTTTGAAAATGAAAGACTTTTATAAGCGCAGGAAAGGCCCCTGCTGCCTGTACCTTGTCCTATGCTTAGCTGAGTACTAGAGATTAGTTAAGTGGAGTCAGGCCAGAAAACAAGAATTGTGCTGAGCTCACTGTTTTCACAAGACAAAGGGAGAACAGCCAAAGAAGGTCAGATATTTAGTTAGGGAAGGAAGCCAAGATTGTATTTAATTTGTAATTTACATTCTGGCCTCCTGCCAACAGGCTTTGGGAAGAAGGGAGGACAGATAGGTAGAGTCAGACCTAGGCAGCAATCCAATTTTAATCAGTAAATGTCTTCATATCCTCTTTCCACACCCTGTCAGAGCTGGGACTTAGAAGCTTAGGACACAGAACAGACAAAGTCAGAGCCAGAAGTCTTTAAGAGTCTCTAGTAAAATCTTTTGTTTTTAGTAAGTTAAATTTAAAAAGTAAAAAATTTAATGAAGATGATAGATGGAAACTGAGGTTGAGAGAGCTAAAGGGTTTGTAAATACATGGCATTTAGCATTGTTGTTCAGTTGTATCATTCACTCTCATTTTGACTGTTCTTTTCAGTAGTCTCTATCTGCTACAGTCATCATGAATTGAACCAGAGAGAAAGGAGGGACTAACTTTGCCCTGACTCAGAGAAATGGACTTCTTTGTTTGATTCTCTGTTGTTTGCCTTCCATTTCAGGTGCCAGAAGTAATTCCTCACAGGACCAGAAATTCAAGCCAGAGTGACCTTGGAACTAGGAATGCAGCCAGCCAGCTCAGCATGAAAGCTTTGAAAAGCCAGGGGACCCCGGGGGATTTGAGCCCAAGGTAGGTTTGGGATTTGGAATATGGGAGCTACAGTAATTAAACTATAGACCTAATCTCCTTCACTTCCCCAGAGAAAGAGAGGTGATATGAGAAGGGAGAAAGATCATGCCTCCCACATGTTGTATTTAAATTTGTATGTCTGTGATTGTATACCTTTTAATATCAACATTCTTTTGTTTTGGGTTTACTTGTTTTTAAAATCCTTACTTTCAGTTCTAGTAACTACACTAAGACAGTAGAGCAAGTAGACAAATGGGGATAAGTGTCTTGCCCAGGATCACGCAGTTTGGAAGTCTGAGGCCACATTTGAACCCAGGTCCACCCAAATCCAGGTCTGATACTCTACCTGGCATGGGACTCTGGGTTTCCCTTGACACCACAAACCCTAGAAGTTCTTCAGATCAAACTATAAGCAGGAAAATTCCTTTCCTTCCTTGTCATTCTTGTGATGTTGAGGAAAAGGTGCCTTTGGGCCTCAGAGACTCACAAGAAGGAAAGACCCCTGGGAGAAATATCCTCCTTGGATTCTCGCCTAGATTCCAAGATGGATCGTGATACCATCAGGTTGTATCTAGGATATCTCCCACTCTGGCCCAAACTCTTTCCATTACCTCATCATTTCTCACATAGACCCCTGGTATTTTGTAAGACTATATAAAGTCCAGAACACATCTCCAATAGGAGGCAGTATCCCATCTATGCTGTCCTCCCAGCCACTTCAACATGAATTCCAAATGAATAAATTTCTCTTTTTATCTCTAAGTGAAGTTATAGAGTCTTGCATTCTTGTAAAGGGTATCCATTCTGAACCCAGGGGTTTCATCTCAAGCCCCCCACAATATACCCACTGTGCCACCTAGTTGTCCCTCAACATTCCTTTGTTAAAGGTCCAGTATTACACCAAAATCCAGATCTCTTCTTTGGTGTTTTCCTGTTCCAGAATACCTGCTCTCCAAGATAAAACTCTATCCTCTCACAAAGTTTGTTACTTGATGGATCATAGAATCACAGATCCAGATTATTGAAGTCATCTCTTCTAATCCCTTCATTTTAAAGATGACCACCTCAAACTGTAAGGGTTAAAATTAATGGTTGGATAATAATTATATGAAATTATGTGGCAGCCAATATCCAAGTCAGAAATTTATTTACAAATATTTACAAAATGGAGAGGAAACAATAAAGTAGAGAAATGCGAAGAGTTTAGAGAGGTTATCTATCCTATTAACCTAAATGTTTTACTCCGGGTCTGCTTAATCCAGGCAGAGATTAATTAGCTCTCAACCAGGAAGGCTGGTAGTAGGCCTCCACCAAGATGGAAGCTAGTCTCTTCAGAAACTAAGAAAGGAGTCAACCTTTCACTCACCCAATGAAGCAGTCCAGGAGTCAGAAGCCAAGCTGAAGCCTAGCTCCAAGCCTATGATCCAAGCTGCAATCTTCAGCTCCAAGCCACAGTCTCCACCAGAGGCTCCCTCAAAGACTATCTCCAGAAGACAATCCCTTCAGACTATCTTCTCAAAGACAATCTGCCCTGAAGGAGTTTGAGGCTTGCTTTTATGGTAACTTCTTGTCCCTTTCCTCTTCACAGGGACCAATCACAGTTTTCAAATTGTCTAGCACTGCTCAGGGGGGCAGTATCCGTGGGATCAACTTCTCACCTCCTGAAGGTTAAGTTCTCATCAAAAAGATTCACAGATTCTTGATTGCTTAAATTTCTAAGGGTGTGAATTTTCTAAGTATCTTGCTAGCTTCTCAGCTAGTACAATGTAGGGTGTTCAATCTTTTGTTGATTCAATTTAAAAGTAGACAAAGGAGAGTAAATCCTGTCTTCAGTCTAGTGAGATACTAAGTAGGGGTACTTAAGTTAGTGTTAACTCAAGACAGACAACAGAGTAAAGAATTCTCTTTCACTAAGACCCAGATAAATGAAGGAACTTGCCTAAGTTCCCACAGGTAGCAAGTAGCAGAGTTTGGACTTAAATGCAGACCCTCTGACGCCACATCCAGCACTCTTTCCAGTTTGTAATGCTGCAAGCTCCTTTGATATTCAGGGAGAAGGTGAAGGCATAACAGTTGTTGGCAGGGATCTGTGAGTCCTCTCTGTCCTCAAATTATCATCATTTTACCAACCAAGAACCATATGATTATTTCAATAGATGCATAAAAAACTTTTGACAAAATTTAAGACACTTAACTCTGTTGCAGTTTCCACAAATTTAAAATGAACTGAAGAAGGAAATGGAAAATCACTCTAGTATCTGTGCCAAGAAAAGCCCAAATAGTCACAAAGAGTCCAATACAACTGAACAACATTCATAATATGGTTTCCTCCATAGGATCACAGATCTAGAGCCAAAAGGGACTTCCAAGTCATCCGATCCAACCTATTTCCTCCCCTTTCCATTTCTAAGCCTCTCTTGTTTCCTACCAGCCTTTCCTTATCCCTTATCTCAGAGCTTGAGATGGGTCCTTTTCCCTCACTGAAGATAACTCCACCTACCTGTATTTGTTGTTATCTTTAGGTCTCTCTTTACTCTATGTCCACAAATTTAATCTACAAGGGCCTAAAGATCCATCCATAACAAGGCTATTGAAATCCTTCTGGAAATGACTAGGGTAATGTATCATCAAGGCTTAGGTAAGCTAGGAATGTAGAAGGACATTTTTTAGAGTCCTCAATTTTTTGTCTTCCTTAGGTCTTTAGAAAGATTTCCAAGGGCAGATCCAAGATGGCAGGGTAGAAGCAGGGAAAGCTTGAACCACCATGAGAATCCTCTCTATCTAACCTTAAAATAATACTTCAAAATGAATATTGCCAACAAATCTGATTATCTAAGGGAAATGGATGAATATTTACAAGAATACAAATTGCCCAGATTAACAAAAGAAGAAATAGAATACTTAAATAATACCATCTCAGAAAAAGAAATTGAATAAAACATCAATAAACTCCCTAAGAAAAAATCCCCAGGGCCAGATAGATTCATAAGTGAATTCTATCAGATATTTAAAAAAGAATTCCAATATCCCAAGGATGCCCATTATCACCACTATTATTTAATATTATGCTAGAAACGCTAGCTTTAGCAATAAGAAAAAGAAATTGAGGGAATTAAATTTAGGAAGTGAGGAAACTGTCATTTTGCAGATGATACCATGGTATACTTAGAGAATCCTAGAGAGTCAACTAAAAAACTAGTTCAAAAAATAAATTAATAACTTTAGTAAAGTTGTGGTATACAAAATAAATCCACATATATCATCAGCATTTCTACCTATTACCAATAAAGTTCAGAAGCAAGACATAGAAAAAGAAATTCCATTTAAAATAACTCTAGACAATATAAAATTTACCTGGGAACCTACTTGCCAAAACAAACCCAGGAATTATATGAACACAATTACAAAACACTTTTCACATGAAAAAAAATCAGCTCTAAATAACTGGAAAAATATTCATTGCTCATGGGAGGGCAGAGTTAATATAATAAAAATGATAATTCTGCTTAAATTAATTTATATATGCAGTGCCAAGATCTTCATGAATTGAAGCAGAGCAAAATAAGCAGAACCGAGAAAACATTGTACACGGTAACAGCGATATTGGACAATGATTATCTGTGAAAGCTGTTAGAAGGGAATTTCTCTCCCCATTATGTCACTTTGTTTGATGGTCATCAATCAGTGACCTGGATGTCATTTGCCACTGAGATGTGCAAGTATAGACAAACCCTCAGAGAAAGGAAGTTGAAACCAACAAGCTAGGAAACTGATCCCACAGGCACTGCCCCACTGGGCGGTGCCAGGCAAATTAAGTAACTATAGTTGGTTCCTGAGATGTAATATGGGAGATCTAGGGGATGGAGAAAAATGCTTATCAGGTGAGACCATGAGACTGTTCGCTCTCTTCTAGCTGGAGCTTGGAACCTGAAGGAACCCAAGTCGGTGGTGAGCTTCAATCCATCATGGCTGCAAATAGATTAGTAAGCTAAGCAACTCTCTACCTCTTTCCTACATTTCCTTCTCTTTATTATCACTACTTTGATGTAATAAAGCTATTAAAGCTACTTACAGCTTCATAATTTAATTTTAACTATTACAAAGCTTGGCTACTTTCAACAATACAATGATCCAGAACAATTCTGAGGGACTTATGACAAAGAATGCTATCCACCACCTGAGAAAGAACTGTTTGGAGTCAGAATACAGATCAAAGCATAATATTTTTCATTTGTTTATTTAAAGGGTTTGTGGTTTGGGTTTTGTATGATTATTCACTTATAAAAATGAACAATATGGAAATATGTTTTGTATGATAAAACACATTTAACCCAGATCAAATCACTTGCCAACTCCAGGAGGGGGGAGGGAAGGGAAGGAGGGAGACAAGTTCGATTTTATAACTTTGGAAAACTTTTGTGGAAATTTATTACATGTAATTGGTATAAATAAATAAATAAATAAGAGTGGTAAGGGCTAGGCAATGGGGGTTAAGTAACTTGCCCTGTGTCACACCCAGCTAGGACATGTCTGAGGCTAATTTGGATCCAGGACCTCTTGTTCTTGGTCTGGCTGGTCTCAATTCATTGAGTCACCTAGTTGCCCCACCATGATGACCTAGTCTTTTTTATTTCTTTATTTTATTTTAATAACAAATTTACACATAAGTTTTCCAAAGTTTTATGATTCATGTTGTCTCCCTCTCTTTTTCCCTGTCCCCTCCTAGAGTTGACAAGCAATTCAGTTTGGGTTATACATATATTATCATGCAAAACGCATTTCCATATTACTCATTTTATAGATGAATAATTTTATAAAACCAAATCCCCAAGTCATATGCCCAAATAGTCAAGTAATAAATCATGTTATAATCTGCATTCTGACTCCAACAGTTCTTTCTCTGGAGGTGGATAGCATTCTTTGTCATAAGTCCCTCAAAACTGTCCTGAATCATTGTATTGCTCGTAGTAGCAAATTCTATATAATGAACTATTCTTAAACCAGAAATTGTTGGTAACTATCTGTACAAGAGGCTACACTTCTCTGCTATGACCTCCTAAAAGGTAGAGCAGAACCTCAAACCCCAGACAAGAGAACAGAATTAGAGAGATTTCTGCCAAACCTAAATTAAGAGTTTCTATGCTTTCTATAAAAAACTTAACTACCTCTTCCAAAAGCAACAACTAAACCTGAAACAAAAGATGCCCAAAACTATAGTTGTCCTTGAAGAGTGAACCCAGCTGAAAAGATAAAAATCCTAGCACTAGCAGCCCAATTTAACTTAATCAAATCTTTTATCTTACAGATGAACAAACTGAGATAGTGAGATGCAGTGATTTGGCACTAGGTCATATAGCAAATAAATAACAAATCTAGAATTCAAATCTAGGTCCTCTGATTCCCAGGTCGGTGCTCTCTTTCTTACAATAGAGGAAAGCACTTTTTAAGCCCTAAAATGTTATGGTAATGACAGTTGTTATTGATGCTGGTAATTCAGAGTAGAGGCTCATATCACTAAACCTCTAAATACAATCAGTTTGGAGATGAGCTGAGAGGATAATTGAAGGAAAGTAAAGCTTTGGGATCCCTGATAATTTGAAAAAATGTATTGACATGACACAATTCTAAATCCCTTCCAGAAGACTCCACTGAAGAGTAAAAAACCCAGAGCAAATGGATCAATAGAGTTGGTTGGTAAAAACAACACAATTATTCCAATGTCCAGAGTAGAAATATGGGCATAACTATGGATGTTTGGAATATAATAATTTAGAGTGTGATTATGAGTCATGTACTACATCCCTACTAAATTTAGTAGCAGAGACTCATGGCTCCATTCCAGAGATTCCTGACAGTCCTGAGAGAACCATTGGAAACTGATATTCCAGACAACAGCCAAACAGATAAGCAAATAAGACAACCACAAACTGTCAAGCCATGCCATGCTAATCCCCAAGAATATTTATTTATGTGTGCCATGCTGTAATAAGTCCCAAAGAATATTCATTTGTATGTATAAAATCCAGAGATGTGACCCCTCACTTTGAGCTCTAGTCAAGGGAACTCTCTTGACATTTGACTCTTGAAGCATTCTGGTGGTCTTCAGATAAGGTCTGGGCACCTCCACTTTTGTCTCCTTTCCTATTCACTCTGCTTTAATAAAGTTCCTCTTTGCCATGAGAGTTGAGTCCTGTTTTAATTCCTGGAGGTTGAGAAGTGTGTTGAGTCCTTTGTCTGACAAGAGTCACTTGACTCCTTCACAGTTTATCCACCTTGGTGTGGGAGGCCAATAAGAGAAACATTGTCTTAAATAGATGAAAATCTGAGACTTCTTTTGACCCCTTTTATGAACCACACCTTTTCTTATTGAAAAACATTATAGCCTTCTAGGAAAACTTTAAGTTCTTAGTAAACCAGCACTTAATGAGTTAACTGCCTTTTTTCACTCAGCAGAGTAAAGCTGCAGCTATGGGTATATCTCGCTAACTGCTCCAGGCATCCCAAGGTCATGGAGTGGCAAGCTCAGGCAAAATAACTTTTAGATAAAGTGAGGCTCATCTTTAACCTTGAGACTTTTTCTCATCCGGCATTATCTTCATAAGAAAATTCTTTGTAAAACTATAACTTTATTGTGCTTTGATGTGGCATAATTTGTGTTTCTGCACAAACACAAAGTTTCAGAGGGGTTCTTTTGTGTAAAATGAGTCTTGAAACATATATAATAAACTCCATACTCCTGGAGCCAGAGCTGGAAGTATGAGCTAAAAGACAACTCCTGTGTCCGGTCATAATTTCCTTATCAACTAAACTGTCCTTATTAGATTATCAGAGATAATAAAGAAAGAGATCTCAACATTTGGCATCTGATCACAGGGACCTTGGATCGCTGGATTCAGGTAAAACTTTGCCCTCCCCTTCAGACAACTCCCAAATTACAACGGTTTAGTTTCTGCCCAAAGAAGAAGAGCAAGAAATGCAGAGTTTTCAGAACTCTCCCCTTAAGGGAAGACACCAGAAGTAAAAGAATAGATTAACAGGATGGGACACAGTGAATCAAAGGAAAGAACTCTTATTCTTTATTGATATAACTAAGCACATCCTCAGAAAATGGGGAGTAAAAATTAGTAAAGAACAGCTCACTAAATTTCTTGATCTTAATCAAAATTGTAGCCCGTGGATTCCCTTAGAATTCTGGCAAAAAGTTGGCAATGATTTGAAAAATTATTATACTGAGCACAGATCAGAACAATTACCAGAAAAAATTTCATCGGCTGCTGAAAAAACAACTTTGTTATCTGGTCAGAATGCAGAGAATGAAATCTTTAAGGTTTCAGTGTTAGAATCAGAGAAGGAGGAAAAGGCTCATAGTAAATCAAAACTGAGCTTTAAAATTCGAATGAAAAAGTCACTAGCAGCAGACCTTCCCCCACCTAAAAACCTCTCTTCAAAAGAGGAAAGAGAGATCAAAGCAGAGGAGCCTCTGCCACTTGAAGCTCCAGCTCTGCAGCCACAAGCCCCCTAATATAGGGTTTAAAGGAGCCCTAAAAAAATGCTTGGAAGGATGGAGATATATCATTCTGTTTCCCAGTTATTTTTAGAGCAGATGATTTGGATGATGATGAAGAAGTAGCTCCTACATGGGAGCCTCTTCCCTACAAAGTGTTAAAAGAAATTAAGACAGCTTGTGCTTCATATGGTCCTGCTTCTCCATACACTTTAAATTTGGTGGAAACTTTGGGGGCAATTTGGATGACCCCCTTTGACTGGATTCAGACCTTGAGATATTCCCTTTCTGCAGGGGACTACCTCTTTTGGAAATCAGAATTTGATGGATTGGCAAAACAGAAGGCAGCCATGAATAAGAAACAGGGCATCAGAGTTACTAAAGAAATGTTACTTGGAATAGATGAATGGGAATTACATGATGATCAGATTAATTTACCTAGAGAAGCTCTAATTCAATGTAGGAAGTGTGCCTTAGAGGCTTGGAAAAGAATCCCAGTAACTAAGAAACTGTCCACAGGTTTGGCCAAGATTAGACAAGAATCAGAGGAAAGATACTCAGATTTTGTAGAAAGGTTAAATCAAGAAGTAAAAAATATACAAATGATGAATATTCAACTCGGATAATAGTAAGAAAGTTTGCCTACAACAATGCCAATAATGTGTGTCAGAGCATGCTTCAAAATGTTAAAGAATCTGGGACTATTAGTGACTATGTGAAAGCTTGTGAGGACTTTACTCCAGCCTAAATGCAGGGTATAGCCATCTCAGCAGCCCTGAAAGGAAAAATATATTCTGAAATAATTAAGGGCACAAAGGCTGTAAAAAGCTCTTGTTCCAATGCCCCTAACTCTTTGTGTCCCAGATGTGAGAAAGGTTACCACTGGAAGAAAAACTGTAATTCCAAATTCCATCAAAATGGTTACAGATTACCTGATAAGAGATTTCAGGGAAGATGGAAAGGAGGCCAACCACCGGCCCCACCAATGACTAAATTTAATCCAAGAATTCATCCTAGCTTAGCCAGTTCCTTGCTAGAGTTAACTAATTTTCTGAATAATAAACTTTCTTTTTTCTCCAGATTTCTTTAGCAATGAAAGGTATGATTTATTGATCTTTTGATAGGATGTCATATATTTGTTAGAGTATGTGTGAAATGCCTGGGAAATCTGTCCTTGATCAGTCTGTGTGTCTATGTTGTGTTTATGTGTCTATGATCTGTTTGTAATTATTTGTCTGTGATCACAATGGAATTTTGGAGAAAATAAATCTCTCTCATTCATTCTGGAGGAATGGGGAAGACAGACAGAGGAGTTTGAGAAATTCAGAAAAATAACATCTCTAATGGATTTCTGAGTGTTTTAAACTCTAAAAGAATTTAATTGATTAAAAGAAATCATATTCTCTGCTCTCATTAAGGCAAGAATCAACAAGATAATTTGTCTACATTTCTTCTTCCATTTCTTACTGGCCATAAGAAAGGGAACACAGAAATCATAAAGACAAAAACAAGGGACAGATTTGATCCCACCACCAAATTCTATCAACAGGTTAAATATTGAGATGTATATTTAATCAAAATTACCAAGGAATCTAAATGCAATCTAAGAAAAAACTTATTCAGACAGAAAAGCAATGATTTTGAATTATGTGCTGAAGTACAGAAGTGCAATTTAAAACTTTCTTAGCTGATCAGAACCATCAGTTTTGAATAGGTACATGATGGTATAGCATAAATTTATTGACTACCAGTTAGAAAATGGGATTTCAGTTAATTTTAAATATGCACAAACTTTGTATTAGAAAAGTTATCTATTAAGACTTGCAATGTGTGAAATATGGATTAAAATAATCAGATTTGCCAAAAATGCTTATCAAACTAAATTTGAGGATTGCAAAATAGAAGGTTAAAGCATATAAGGATACTAGTTCATGATTTAAAAGAAATAATTAATCAGGGACAATTTGGATGTAGTGAAGCTTAAATTAATATTTATTTGGAAGTGATAAATCATCAAGGTTTTAAAATAATCATGCAACTTTTATAAGTTCAGTAACTAAAGAGTTAAAGAGCACAGCCGCTTGAGAAGAGGCTACAGCTTTGGACGTGTTTCAAAAGTAATTTAACCCCTTCTACACATAGGAGGGAGAGTCTCTGACTATAATTATTTTCATAAACAGGGAAGAAAAATAATTATTGTGACAACTTAAATTTATGCTTTAAGTTACTAGATCCTAGTCAAATTATGTCTCCTATGTTCACTATTTCACTAGTATTTAAAGGTTAATTGAATAGATTGTATTCTCATAATATTTGTGATTTGTAGTAATGCATTCAAAACCAGAATATAAAATTATAATAAAATGTATAACCCTCATAATAATTTGATATCACTGTTAATATGTACTTGATTGTGATGGCTTTAATATTATTATAATGTCTTTTCTGAAATAAAACTATTATTTGCAAATGTAAGAATATTCCAAGGTGCCTGGCTGAAAATTTTGAAGTTTTAAATCAATATCCTTTGAAGAGTGATTTTATATCAAGATCAAAACATGTAAATCTCACAAGTACAATAATTTAAGTAGTCATAGAGAATTTTTTAAAACATTGCTACAGAGAAAAGGAATTTTCCTTACTTTTAAAAATTTAGAACTTCTAACAAACTTATTAACCCCTTCCTTATGATAAATTTAGAACCTAAAGGGGTAATTAGTAGTCTCATTGAATTTTGATGTGATATAGACAATAATGTTGCAAGCAAAGCTGATACAAATATTGGGTTTTAATAAAATTGTTATTGAATGTTATCAAGACATGTACCTTACTTTGTGAAAATTGAAAATGTACATTTAAATGTAAACTATGTGTAAAAGATATTTTCTAAAAATTGATCATGCCTATTTACAATATGATTTGTATTATGAACCAAAAGTTTAAAGCAAATTGACTATCACAATGAGCTAAGTGAATAACCAGCCCCTGCCCCTGCCTTAATCATCTCTAATCAAGATAATATTAATGAAAACTTAATTCCAAGCGAAGCTGTTAAGTCTTTTTCTGTATTATTGGAAAGAATTACCAGATAATTTTTACACTGAGAAATGGTTGAAAAGAAAATTTGTTTATCATATTTTGTAACATTATAATTTTTCATTGTGTATGTAAATCTATGTAAAGCTCGATTCCAAATCTAAAATAGACCCAAGTCAGCATGGCTTTTATGGAAGTTTATTTACAATTAGGAAGGTTGAAGGTAAGGAAATAGAGAGAGAGAAACTGGCACAGATGAGAATTTAGAGGCCCCAGCAAAGGACCACAGAGGTTAATTAAACAAGGCTACTAGCCATAAGGCCTTTTACAATTAGAGAGGGAAGAGAGGCCTCCTTGAGGGTAGAGCCTCCAGAAACGCCAAGGGAAGAGAGAGAGTCAGCCTAACTTACCCACCTTAAAATTCAGAGGGAAGCCGCCTGAGGTCTCAGTAGAGATCCTTCAACACCAAGTTCAAAGCGCCAACTGCCTCCACAGGAAGTTCCCATCATATATAGCATCTTTCATCACTTCCTGCATCCACCTCTAATTCAAGTGGACAAATGGCAGCCTCCACACTGATTTGGACTGCCCAAAGGGCAGTCCCTTGTTTTTGATTTGTTACTTATTGTCATGTGTGGGTAACTCATCTCCCCTCCCCACTAAGTTGGGTGAGGTGACATTATTTCTGATAGCTAGAGTCTAACAATGAATGAGGATGAGCTAATTCTATTTACACAGAATGAAAGGAAGAGTGGAGATACCTATTGTAGATGTTTGGCACAAAATAGAGAAGAGATTTGGAATGACTGGCAGGGATGGATGGATCCAATGAGGGGCTTTTTTGAGAAGGGGAGGACATGGATATATTTGCTGACAACAGGAAAGCAAACAGTAGACAGGAAGAGATTGAAGATAAGTGAAAGAGTTGGGATGATAGAGGGGACAATCTGCTGGAGAAGATGGACTAGAATGGCATCTATTACTTGAGCACATAGAAGGATTTGCCTTGGCAAGGAAAATATAAGACAGGTAAAAGTGGAGAAAAGTGGCAGATGGTGCATCTGGGAGATGTAAGTTAAGCAATTGAGAAGAGTAAGTTCCTGGCAAATGGCCTCCATTTTTTTTTTCAATAAGATATGAAGCAAAATTCTTAGCTGATGGAGGAAGGATGGAAAGTTTTAGAAGAGTTGCTATGGTGAGTGGGATAGTGAATCAGTTAGGAAGTTGTAAAGAGATTTCCTGGCTGCAGTGAAGTCCCAATTGAGATTACATAACAAAACTTTTAGTGTCCAGCCTCAGAGCAGTTTCATGATATTTTCCAACTTCATTTAGGAGCAAATGAGTAGATGAAGGCAGCTATTATTGTGAGTAATCCAGGGATGAGCCTTGATAGGCTCCCAATTCACTCAAGACCTTTCCCTTTGCCAGAAATTGCTAGACCCATTTTGTGTCCAGAAAAATGGATAGTCCTGATCAACATTGTTTCCTGCATTGGAGAAGCTATATGAATATAAAAATATGAATTGATAAAAGCCTTCTGTGTAGCCCTGAGACATCATTGTTCTAGGTAAAAGCCCAAGAATAATAAGATATATTACTCTCTCCCTGGATATTGGGTATTTCACCACCCACAAATTTTCCCTCAGTTACTTTTGACTGATGAAACACACATATAAGTAATGGTTAAACATAGCTTGACCTAGAAAATGACTTAAAAGACTAGATGAACAGCAATTTAGATAAACTTTAAAGAGAGAGAAACTTTGGAACAAATATTTGCTCTTTTGAAGAGAGATACACCCTCTTGTATCTACCATTCTGATTAAGTTCAGCAAAACCAGGATCTGCCCAAACATGCTTCCTCTTGGCCAGATTGGCACTAGCAACCTCTTTGATGTATTTCTGCTCTCATTTTTTTTTTTTTTTGGCTATTGCTCTTTTAGTTCCTGACATCCCAGTCTCTTCTACTCTAATTCTTCAGTAAAACAATGCTGCCAGGGTTCCCAGCACCTGATCTTATGTCTGGTACAAGTACAGATGGTGTTTCCCATTGGTCCCTTCCCTTGTGCCAGTCGTAGTAGCCTACAGCACATTGGCAACAAACTAAGGCCTGACTTGTGCACAAAAATCTGTCCAGTCTACAAAGAAAACCACTGATACAGAGTTCCAAGCCAAAAAGTTATTTATTAAAGGGACTTGGACCCCTTCAATGAATAGGATCCCAGGTCTTCTTCATGATCTGAGATCTCCCCTTGCTCCAAAGTACAGATTTTCTAATGTTTTTGATCAAGATGGTAGAGGGTAAACTACAAACTCTCATTGGTTGACTTATCAATTGTGGTGCATGGAAGGATTCTGCTTCTTATTCTTCTTCACAAGGCAAGGTTTATTTCCTTTGACCAAGTTGCCATAGGATGGACCCTTTTGGGGCAATGAGGGGAAATAACAAAGGGCAGAGAGGCAGCCAAAATAAGTGAGGGACTTTCCATGGTGTTGATATCCATAGCATGCAGTAGGATGTCTGGGCACAGGGTGGCAATCTGGGGGTACTTCTGTCTATGCTGACTTTATTCACCAAGCAAAAAGGGTGGAGGTATTCTAGTCAGCATTTTGTGATTAAGCAAATATACTTATAAAGTAACTGATTCATGAAAGAATCAGAATCTATTTAACCTAATCTAATTATCCCTAAATGTCAAAGAAAGATAATTAATTGATTAAACTGACTAAATATATTAGTAGGTAAGCATAACAGAAATATAAGTTTACTGGATATAATTACTTACCATATGGAATCTCACTAAACTGAATAATATTGATTAGAAATAAAATAGGAGATAGATCATAGATCAATAAGCTTATCAATAAATCAATCATTTCTCACAGTTAGCAGTAGTTAAAGCAGCCCCTTCATGCCTCTGGCTATGTTTCTTTGATCTCCAGTCTTTTTCCTCTCTTATATCTTCCTCCCCCTTCCTCAGGAATTGGAGTAGTTAAGTTCTGGAAGGGTGGAATCAGTAGAGGAACATTGGTGCATTTCCTCCTCTCCAGCAAGGAAAGGTTTCCAATATCCTGTTACATTCCCCAGGAATAGAAATCATTCAGTCCCATGCAAAATCAGAAACAATACATTGATAGCTACTATTTCATATCATAGCATTAAAATAAACATTTACCAGAACAAAAAACAATTCTTTTTTTTTTCTTTTTCTTACTAGGGATCCCCTTCTAAACTGAGCTACTGTTCAAAATATCTTGCATTTAGGTTAATTTTCAGATCTTAGGATACAAACATGTATAGTTTGTCAATTCTGTTCCATTACTCTTGAATTTTTGCTAATGAAGTTTATCCGTGATTTTGCTTTTTAGTACCTTGAATTAATGAGAGAGGGTTACTCCTTTTTTGCTTCAACTATGTAACTTGCTCATTATTTGCTTCCATATTATTATTTTTTTTGCATTGCTGTATACCTTAAAATATTGTTTAGTCGACTCTTTGTGACCCCATTTGGGGTTTTCTTGGCAAATATATTGGAGTAATTTGCCATTTCTTTCTCCAGTTCATTTGACATTTAACCCAGGGCACACAAAAATATTGTCTGAGACCACATTCAGGGTCGAGCATTCTTATCTACTGCGTCACCTAGCGGCCCACTTTAAAATAAGTAAACTAGATATTCAAATTTTAAAGAATGAGTACGGGACTTCTGAGGTAAAGTTCCGTTGGAGATTTAAAAAAAATATATAGTACCTAGCTGTATGACCTTGGGCAAGTCGCTTAACCCCTATTGCCTAGCCCTTACCACTCTTCTGTCTTGGAACAAATACACAGTATTGATTCTAAGATGGAAGGTGAGGGTTTAAATATATACACATACACACACATATAATGGTGTCTGATAACATTGTAGACAATGTTACAGAGGAATAATCTAAATGTTGTAAGAAGACAAATCCCTCAGTAGGATGCAAGCTTTCTCCATCAGTGGCAATTCTAGCATCCTTAGAAAGGATGAGTTTGGAAGGTTAGGAGGAAGAGCGAGAGACAAAATTTAGGCTACTCCGGGATGGTCTGTTCCCTCCATTGTAAAATAAAGGATTTAGATTATTGGAATTCCCTCAAACTTACTGACATCCGCCCCCTAGGGCTCCGAGTCATACAACTGATTTCCTAGACCCCCAACTCCACGTGGCTCGGTCCCCACTTAATGAAAATCTTGTACCTGGAGGCAGAACTTTTCTGTCACCAGGACACTCGGTCCCTCTCCTTTAAAAAAAAAAAAAAATGAATCCTGTGACATTTCCCAAAAGGGCTGTTTTGCATGTCAAACACAAGTAGCTTGATGTGGCTGAAACAATACTGTACTTAGACTCGGGAAGTCTGGGTCTTACTCTGCCGGGTCCTAGTAAGAGTACGACCCCAGGACGGCTGCTGGTGATGAGTTGTAGCTGCCTCCGTCCCTGGGTCACTGTAGACATCTTGTGAAATAATATGGGTAGAGCGATTTGCAGAGCTTAGCCGGGCAAGTCGCTGAAAATATGAAAATATGGTTCACAGGCTTTAGTATTGTTGTCGCGTGGGTACAAAATCTGAAACGAGGAACGAGAAGGTACCAAATTCCTGTAGAAATTGATGTTTTTGTGACTGAGAGGTGGAAAAAGGGAAGGCTGCTTGTTCATTGGAGGAGCTTTCCTCTTCCCTCTACGGGAAGGGACAAGGGCCACTTGCTTTTCATTTCCCCGCCCCAGCCTCCAGTCTCGGGGCGGAGAGAGAATCTGGACAAAGAAACCACCGAGAGGCAGTGACCTCCAAGCGTCCTAGAGAAGGGGACGCGCGCTAGGCACCGGAAGCACAGGGTAACGTACTTCCTTCCCGATCCGCCATTGTTCTCCTGAGCACTTTGAATCTGCTTTTCGTAGGGGTTCTCTGGGATCACTCTCTGATTCTTTCTCGGTGAGTGACTGGGGCCAGAGGTTAGTGTTGTTGGCTGATGCCCCGAGGGATCCCCCTATCCTGGGCTTCTGGAGGGGAGGGAAAAAGAAGGGGAGGGAGAGTGGAAGGGGGCGGGCCCGGCTTTGCTAACCCACCCCAGCGCCTGGGGTCCTACATAGCCCGCCAGCATTCCGAGGTAAAAGACATTGGCTGAGGTAAATAAATAAGGTTGGGGAATTGGAGGGAGGGACGTAGAGCCTCCCAACAGCTGTTGTGGGGCGGGATGCTTAACCTTCTTTCTCCTACTGCTGCACAAATGGTGCCCAAGTGGGAAAATGAGCGGGATGCCCTTCCTGCAGGTTAATGAATAAGGAGAACCTTCCCACCTGCAGACTCAGAGCCACAGTCTATCTCTGTCCCCTAAGGGGAATGTGTATGCAGAGCGTACTGTATAAGCATTACGCACAGTGCTAAGAAGTTGGTGCTGTTGTTAGCGCCATTTTGCAAGTAAGGAAACTGAGGCAAAATAGCTATTAAGTGACTTGCCCGGGGTCAGACAGCATATGTCTGAGTCAGGATTTGAATTCGGAACTTCTAGACTCCAGGTCCAGTTTCCGTCCACTGGGCTAGGCTACCTAAGTGTTAAAAGATTTAAAAACCTTAAGAGAGTTTTATAGTGAAGGCCATTGACTATGGCCCATAATCCTGAGACTGGAGACATTACCATGTAACTAGTCAGAGATTTCTAGAATTCCCCTCCTACATGTGCACTTTTGGAGGAAATTTCAGATTCCATTTGGTGTTTGTGGATAATTCTGGCAGAGTCTGTTGCTTAGACAGAAAAGTAGGCAAGAGTAGGAGGATCCCATGTAGTGTGGGATGTTCAATATGTGCCCCTCACTGAAGGACAGTTTATCTAATAGGGATAGTGAGAGAAATTGTTGAAAGCATAAGGTCATAGACCATCACTTATCAGCCTCCATCAGTTGGGAAAAAAACAAATATTTAGAGCCTACTATGGGTTAGGCACTTTTCAATCAAATAGCAATCATTCAAATATCATCAAATGTCCTGGGTCCTCAGGACAACCCTTAAAGATAGGTGCTATTATGATCCCCATTTTACAGTTGAAGTGAAGTGACTGGACAATCACATAGCCAATAAGTATCTGAGACTGGGTATGGACTTGGATCTTTCTGTCTGGAAGCTTGCCCACCTGTCTCACTTTTCTGATGTTTGTTTGCCAATTTAAATTTCCTTTCCAGGGTTCATTTTAAATTCTGGGGATCTGATTTTTCTATGACTGAAGCTTATATTTACTCCCTAGAAAATAATAAATTTCTTTTAAATTGTTTGGTATTTTTATGTGGTAATTTTGTGTAAAGGCAGCTTGGCATAGTCCATAGAGAACCAGTCTCAGAGTCTAGAACTAGTTGCTGACCTACATTAGTAGGAGTTTGTTCAAAAGGAGTTCCCTAAACCAATGGAATTAAAGGCTCATTAAAAAAATATTTTGCATGTAATTATTTTTCAGTGTATACTTAAACATTTTTTTCTTTCAAAGAACTCTATAATTTTAGGGTGTTAACAGTAATTGGTCAAGCAGTATATCAGTATCATTTTTTTTTAGCAAGGTATTTCCATTTGTACCCTTCATCTTCCTATTGAGCCTCTGTCCCTCTGTTTTCTGAATACTCCTATCTCTCCATTTTCTCCTATAGAATCTCTTCCTTTTGGTCTTTGAAATCCTTTGCTTTTTGTGGCCTGGTGGATGTTTTCACTATGCCTTCACTGTTCTTTCAGTGAGTAATCTTGTGTGCCTGTATCATTGTTGTTTGTCCTTCATTTCAAAGAGGACCAATGACATCATGGGACGATGTCTTGACTTTTTATCTGCCTCCTCACTTAAATCCAATTCACATTCCAATATTAATACCTGTTGTCTCAATTTTCTGGGAATTCATTGTGTGTGTGATGATAATTTGGATGGTGAGTACAGATGGGCCCAAGGGTATAACTTAGGTCACTGCTTTTCTTTTTCCTTTTTCAGCTCCTAAGGTTCTTGCCCCGCTAAAATAGAGGAGCACAGGAATCATGGCATCTGTGCTCCTGACAACCAACCCCCAGGTGAGCTGTGATTCATTCTGCCCTTTCCTAGCCAGCCAAGATGGAGATAAACTAATGCAGAAACCAGGGGACAAATCTGTTGAATCCTGTGCCTGAAACCGGAGGTGCCCAGTGACCACGCATGCATCTTCCAGAAGTATTGTCATTAGGAACTCTAGCTTTAAGTAGAATTGAATCCAAAAAAAAGATGAGTATGTTACTGAAGGATAGAACCAATTAGAAAGATGAATAGTACCAGTGCTTTGCTCCCCTAGAAAGCAGAAATAGAGAAGTACCTCTTTCTTATTTGACTGAAGGCATAGATAGCACACTTACTAAATTTATAGTTGATCCAGACCTGGGAGGGATAGTTAATATGGTGGGTCAAAATTCAAACAACTCTGATAAGTGAGAAAAAGTATTGGTTTTGGAGTCAGAGGATCTGTGTTCAGTCCTGGTTTTTTTATTTACTAATTTTGTCTGGGACCAGTTCCTTCCCCTCTCTAAGCCTCAATTTCCTCTTTATATATTGAGAGGAGCTCGGATAAGATGATGTCTGAAGTCTCTTCTAGTAATAAATATTATTACCTACAGGGCCAGAAGCAACAAACTGAAACATAATAGATAGATAAATGTCTGCATTTAAGTTTTTTTTACTTATTTATATAAAAGATAGGAGATAGAATTGCTAATTGTATATAGGGAAATAATTTGAGAGATTATGCTAGAACAAATGTTTAATATGAGTAAACTGTTGTAGCAATCTCCTGCCTACCTATTCTTTGTGCTCTTCTAATCTAATGCAATTTAAGAAGCACCTATGGTCATGGGAGGTGGTAGTTTTGCTGTACTATGTCCTGGACAGACTGCATCTTGAATGTTATATTTATTTGCCGACATTTAAAGAACATTGACAAACTGGAGATAATATTTTGTCCTGAGAAGGAAGGTAAGAACTAGCAAATTATTGCCTTTTGAATATTGGTTTGACTTTTACAGAGAGTCAAAACATTTCTTGGAAACTTAGAATGTTAATCCTGGAAGAGCCTATGGAGACTATTTAGTGCAACTCAGTTATTTAGTGATGATAAAAGAGGCCCAAAAAGGGCAAATGATTCACCCAAAGTCACTCAGTTAGTTAATAGGAGTACCAGGTTTCCTGACTGCCAGCCAACCTGCTTGCCCCTACTACATCAGACTGCATTTTTCTTAGAGCAAAGCCTGATTGATAGGATGAATGATTCAGTGTTTGTTTTGGTTGGCTTTCCTTTTGTGTATGTATATGTTTAAATAAATAAATAAAATGTGGCTATAAAGTAATGAGACTGGTTTTCTTGTATGGCTTCCTAATTAGTTGAAAAGATAGTTCCAAAATAGTATCACAAAAGATTTGATCATTGGTAACATCTTTAGATTAACTGTAAAGCCTCCCAGACAACTGTACTAAAGAGTATAATATTCTTTTAGATATGTAAATACTGGTATATCTTTTAAGGGATGAGCTTTGATATTTTTATATTTATTCATACCCATGTATCTTGCCTACTGGTCATGCTAATAGGGGATAATAGATCACTGAATGTGGAGTCCTCAGGCCTGAGTTTAATTCTTAACTCTGCCATCTCCTAGAGGTGATCTATATCACTTAACCTCTCAGAGGTTCATCTTTAAAAGAAGGATAATAAAACTGTTATGTCCAAATCCTACAAGGTTCTAACTAGGGAAATTCTAGGTAAACTGTCAGTTGTTGGATAAATGAGTTAATGGCTGTTACTGTTATTACTTGGTAGCAACCTCAGTGTTTAATATGAATTAATGAAGGACTTGTCAAATGATTATATGAATGAACCAATATAAGAAAATTCAGATAGAACTGAAGGATAAATGGAAACCTTCCTCTGACAGAGATTATTTCTCTGTCAGGTCTACAGTTCACAGTAATGTAGTACAGAGGAAATATTCATGAATTTGGAGTCAGAGGATGTGGGTTTAAATCCCTATTCTGCTCCTGAACTACCTGTGGGACCCTGAAGAGGGTCCTGAACCTTTTGGTTGAATTAGAGCAATAGCTCACATGGGCTGTGAACACATTTGAGTAGGGGAGATATGTGCCCCATAAACTGCCGGAACAGGGAATAGATTATTGTGGGAAGCAAGATCCAGACGACAAGAAAAAAATGAAACCTGTTTCTTCTCTCTGTTGTGCCTACAGGGTAGTTATAGAGATGTGATGTAAAGAAATACTACATTATGGTGAATATTAGTGTTTGTGAAGGAACTCATACCAGGTGGCATCAATTTTTCTCTTATAAAGTAAGACCAGGTTATCTGCTAAGGGTAAAAGGAAGAGAAAGGGATTTTCAATCATTCATTTTAACAAGCCCTTACTGACATTAACACAAAGGATGTTTTGTGTAAGGCACTGTGCTGGTGCTAGAGATAAAAAGATCAAGAGCATAATTGTTAGAGATAAGAGAATACAATTTTTCTAAGGCTTTACAATGACCCATTGAGATAGGTAATGTGTATGTCAGATCCCCAGCTTATAGATAAGAATACTGAGGAAAGAAAACAATAAAAGAGAAAGTTTCCATTAAGTAAATAGAGGTTAAGAGACTTGCCTGTAGTCAGATAGCTAATAAATATTGGAGTCAAAATTCAAAACGAGGTCCAAAGTTCTTCCTGTGATATTTTTTCTCTCATATTGTGTCGTAACTAGGGTTCATTTGATAGGAAGATAGGTCTCACTAGGTATGTTCAAAATGTGGAAGTTAAACCAGTGCACTAAGGTAATACCAAGGATTATAATATATCTCAGTAACAAGCAATACAAGGATGCTCTTATTATTGATGACTGATGAAGGTTGCTGTGGGCTAAAACTGACTTGGGCCAGGCCCAAGATAGTTTGAATTCGATGTTGGACTGAAATTAAATACTCATAGGTCATTCCGTAGTTAACAAAAAGAGATTTACTTAGCCATGGCAGAAAGATATTCAACAAGGATATCCAACAAATGTTAAGATTAAAAATAATAAAGACTGATATAAATATAGAAATTAGTATTTTAATTAAAGCCATGCTGATAGAGATAAATTGACCACGCACCTGTAAGAAACCTATTCCAACATCAGCTCAGCCATTTTACCTTTCGTATTGCGTGCCTCCAGGTAGCTAAAGAGGAAGTTCAAAGTCACTTCCCCCTATTTAAAACAGTCCCTCACCTTGAATACGTAATCCAAAACAGGAAACCCGTTGGACCACGGGAAATGTAGTTTTTAAGGTCCCCACGTGTCCATAGAAAAATATATATACTTTTAAATGGCATTTCCCAAATTCCAATTTTACAATTCCCCCTGAGGTCCGGCAAAAAAAAAAGGTTAGCCCTTTTTCTTTGCTGGACCTGTAAAAATAGACAACTTCTAAATTTTCAGGAATTTGGGGATAAAAGAAATAGATGAACAAGTGGATAAAACTAGCCGCATTGACAAAAAACCAATTTGGGGGCAGTCCCCTTTTGGTATATTAGTGTACAATTAAAACACAAAGATATTAAAAATGTATTAAACTGAGCTCATTTATTCTTCCTCTGAGTTGCCCATAGTGTCCACTTGCCAAACATAGAGAGTTTGGAGCTTGTGGTCTTTTGTACTGAGGCAACCAAGAAGTGATGTTATTAAGTCCAGCCTTTTGTGCTCTGAGCCAACTAAATCTTGAAAAAGGTTCCTTAACTTAACTTAGCCCATGTGGGTGACTGGTAGATATTTCTCCCATGACAAAAACATATAGTCAGATTTACAAATGAAAATGGGAAGTGGTAGCTCACCTAAATAACAGGATCCAAAAATATCTTGGCTAACAGTAGACTAAATTGAATAAAATGAAATTTAAAGGAATAAATGCAAAAATCACCTTCATAAGTATATAACAGGGAGGCATGGTTAAACACCAATGTCAGAAAGATAGGGGAAATTTAGTAGATTGGAAATTAAATATGCATCACCATGGCAACCTGCTGAATCATGGACAGAGCTTGAGTTTGGCATGTTATTGACCCTGGCAGAATTGAGGGCTTAGAATCAGATAGAACGTTAAGGTAGTGGGAAATAAGGGGGAAAAAAGAAAGGACTCAAGGTAATGAGAGTCCTGTTGAAATGGAAATGCATGAATTTATGAGATAGCTATACACATTCTTCTAGGACCTCTTTCTAGGAATTCAGCCATCAAGGAACCATTGTGGAGAAAGATAAGTTGGGTTGGGGTGTTGACACTTACTTTATTTTAGTTCTAAAGGCTGGGACTTCTAGATTTGTAGTGAGACAACCCTGAAATAACTAACCCTGGACTCCAGGTTACATAAATTCAGTGTAATCTTTATTCTGAGAGAAGAATATTAGATTAAATAACTTAATTACAACCAATCTAGAAAGGAATTTAGAATTAGGCCAAGAAAGCTACTATATCCAAACCATCCAGAGATTCCACTGCTAGGCATATATCCTGAGGTCAGTGACAAAAATAAAAGTCCCATATACACCAAAACATTTATAGCAGCATATTTTGTAGTAGCAAAGAACTAGAAACAAAGTAAATTTAATTGGAGAATAGCTAAACAAGTTGTAGTAAATGAATGTAAAGGAATATTACTTTGCTATAAGATGCAATGAATGAGATGAATACTGAGCAAGCATGTGAAGACTTTAATTAACTGATGCAAAATGAAATGAGACCAAGACAAATTTTTTGTATAGCTTTAAGCATTAAAGAACTATAAACCAATATATACAATGACAACCACAAATGAAAGTAGGCCATACAGAAACAAAATAATCAAAACTGAATGCTATAAAATTTTAATGCACAAACTTGGGCCTAATGAATATTTATAAGAAGGCTCCTCTCTCCTCTTTTACTGAGATGGAGGACTATGAATGTGCAACACTGCATAAAGTTTCAGCCAATAATTTGGTTAATTCTTAAAAAAACAATTTTCCCCTCTTGTTTTATCCTTTGTTATAAGAAATGATTCTCTGGGTGGAATACATTAAGAAAGATAGATTATATAAAAACAAAGAGAATGATATTTTTTAAAAAGAGCAAGTTTCATTTTATATTCCTTCTCTATATGATGCCTACCTCTCACACCTGGTTAGAGTTGAATACACCAACAGGTCCCATTTTTGGTCCTTTATACTACAAATTTTGCACCTCACAGAAACTGGGATTGTCCCTGGGGCAGCAGGAATCTGTTGTTTCAGGAGTCCGTGATGTTTGAAGATGTGGCTGTGTACTTTACGGAGAAGGAATGGGCAGGTCTGGCCCCTGCCCAGAGGGCCCTGTACAAGGATGTGATGCTGGAGAATTATGGAAACATAGTCTCCTTGGGTAAGACTTCTGACCCATTTTGACTTAGAATCCTCCTTTTGTAGTTTCCTGTTTTCCTTTTTAGATGCTG
Source organism: Gracilinanus agilis (assembly GCF_016433145.1). Lineage (NCBI taxonomy): Eukaryota > Metazoa > Chordata > Mammalia > Didelphimorphia > Didelphidae > Gracilinanus > Gracilinanus agilis. The sequence continues at coordinate 94,160,738 of NC_058130.1, forward strand.
TGAGGTCTTTAATAATAATACTGTGATAGCTTAAGTAATGACTTAAGGCCTTGATATTACCATGTCCTTTTCTCAAGGATTTTCAACTGGAGAGAGCCCTGGAGTTCCCTCTGCCCCAAAGCAAGACTGTTTCCTGTTCCTTGAGTGGCTTTGTTCTGTTTACAGGGGCTTGGGTGACACTCCAGGCTGAATCTTCAATTGTATTATCCTAATTCTCTAAAAGAGTTCTGCCCCCCCTCATATGCAGAAGTTTAAGATCATGTACATGTTTTCTCCTTAATGGATTTTTCCATCTCTGAGAAGGCACAGAATTATTTTTCCTTTTGATTGAAACTTAGAACTCTTGACCCAGCTTGGTCTTTCTGAGAGTAGGAGCCTGACTTACTTCTGCTTGGTTGCCTATTTGCCTTTGGATTTTCTTCACATTTTTCCTGAGCAATTCCTTTTTCTTCTCTGTATGCATAGACTGATATAGAATTTAAAAACAGCTCTGTATAACTCCTAGTCCTAACCCTAACCCATTCTATTCCCTCGAGCAGCATTTCCGTTTCCCAAACCTGCAGTGATCTCTCAACTGGAGCGAGGGGAAGAACCATGGGGTTTGGATCCACAGGTGGCACCAGATGGAGAGGACCATAAAGGTATGTATACACAGCTTAGTGAGGAAGAACGTGTCAATTTATTTTCCTTCTCTTTTAATTTTCTTGAAAAATAAAAAAAATATGTATTCCCTTATCCTACTGCTAATAGATTCTCCAATCTCTCTATTCCTCATTGTTTCAATATTCATTGTTTCCCATCTCCTTCAGTCCATGTTCCCTTCATCTAGGTCAGGGGTTTTTGAAATCTAGAATCTAAGAACTTGTTTTCTTTATAAAATAGATTGATAGCTATATTTCAATGTAATCGGGTTCCATAACAATCCTATGTATTTTAATCACTTAAAAACAATATTCTGAGAAAGGATTCATGGACCTTGCCAAACTGCCACAGGGGTCCATGACAGACAAAGGTTACAGACTTCTGATCTAATTCATTATCACTACTGCTCCAATTTCCTTTAATTCCATTGCACTGGTGAGGTAGGGGATATTGAGACATCATGCTTTACAATGCCTCTGACCCCCAATATGTTAATATCTCTTTGTCATTAGGATAAGGGCAGAGGCAACAGATTTAATCCTGAGACACAGTAGCAGGCCTCTTTATTAGTTATGTCTCCACTTATTAGCTCAGGCTACATGCCCAAGTGCCCAAAGGTCAAAAACTAAAAACAGTACTTCAACCTTTTTTTTAAATCATAGAACATAGTTCTTACACCACAGTCTGGTTATCCTGCTTTCTTATGGCAGGAATAAGACTATTTGGGGTTCTTATTTGTTTTCACTCATACTTTTGATGTCATATACATTTTTTTCCTTCTCTGGACTGACAAAAGATTTTCATCCTTTTGTGAAGCCCTTTAGTCACAATTTTCTTGACTCTTCATTGATCTTGTGATATATTCCAGATTCTGATCTGTTTCTTTTCTACATCAGGTTAGTGTTTTGTACAAATAATTATCCTAAAAGTCATTCAGGAACTAAATCTGCTATGGAAAAGGCCATCAGGATGGATACCTTGTGAGAATTACTTCCTTTTGGATTTTATAAGCAGTTATATTATCATTAGGTTTTTCTTAATTTTTAAAAATCCTGGGTAGATTTCTGCCCCAGTACTTCTAACTTATACAGGATGCCTTTAGGCTTATTCTGTCCCCTACTTATTTCCCCACTTATCTTTGTCTTAGTTCCTACGCCCATCTTTACCCTTTCCCTAACGGGCTCAATTCATACTTTCCCTTTAACTTAACTGTTATTCTCTTTGCCTCAAACAGGATTTCCATTTTTAAAACCTGCCATGATCTCCTATCTGGATCAGAGGGAAGAGCCATGGGTTCTGGATCTGCAGAGCAGTCTAAATGAAGAGGACCTAAGAGGGATATACTTTGGTGAGTAAGGGATACATACAAAACACACAGAGTCTATATTATAATTATATATTATTATAAAATGCTTCATAATCAGCGTGATTGATCCTTCTCGTTCCTCCACTACTTTTGAAGTTTCAATGATTCTTGTACCTTTCATCTAGTTTATTGCCATGTCTCCATTCTTTGTTCACTAATCAGTATATCAACATGTAATTACAGAGTTCCTATTCAATAATTAATTCAATAACATTTAAATGCACTCATTAAACATTTATTAATTGCTCACTCTTACAGATTACTGTGTTTACCACATATAGGAAACAGAAAAAGTATATTGTATATGTGTGTATATATATATATATAAAACCAAAAAATGCCTATTACAAACTTTTTTTTTAAGTATGTAATACAACACATTTGTTTTAAGTATGTAATACAATATATTTGTTTTCTGTTCTCTTCTATGCATTTGTTGAAAAGCTTCAGGGGGCAGCTGGGTAGCTCAATGGATTGAGAACCAGGCCTAGAGACAGGAGGTCCTAGGTTTAAATCTGACCTCGGACACTTCCCAACTATGTGACCCTGGGCAAGTCACTTAACCCCAATTGCCTAGCTCTTACCACTCTTCTGCCTTGGAGCCAATATACAGTATTGACTCCAAGACAGAAAGTAAGGGTTTAAAAAAAATCTGTAGTTCCTAGGAGTATAATATGGGGGTAGATATCATTATTTAAAAGCAAGTAAACCTGACCCTACGCCAAGAAACATATTGACAAGTTGGCAAAAAATATATGCATCATTCTGCTCCTCTAATCCATCATCTCCATCAGGTGGTAGTAGCATTCTTCTTCATCACCAGTCCTTTAGTTGATCATTGCATTGATCAGTTTTTCTTTACAACATTGTGGTCATTGTAGAAATCATTCTCTCTGTTTTGCTCATTTCAGGCTATACTAATTCATAAAAATCTTCAGAATAAATTCTCATCATTTCTTATGGAGTAACAATAATACTTAAGTACATTCTTATAGCATAATTTGTTGAGCCATTCCCTAATCAATGTTAATTTTTGTTCCTTGTTATGATAAAAAAAATGTTGCTATGAGTATTTTTTGTAGGAATGGGTCTTTTCATCCTCTGACCTCTTCAGTATGTCAGCTTGATAGTGGTGTAGCTGCTAGATCAAAATTTAAACACAGCTTAGTGACTTCTTAGTTAAATTTGCAAATTGTTTCATAGAATGACAAGACCAATTCATAGTTCCAATTGATAGTGCATTAGTAAGTCCCCTCCAATGATTATCTTTTTGCTTTCTTGTCATCTTTGCTAATTCTCATGGGTGTGAAGTAGAATCTGAAGCTTGTTTTAATTTACCTTCTTTTAATTTTTAATAATTTGGAGTATTGTTCCATATGTTGGCTAATAGTTTGGGTTTCTTCAAAAGTAGTACTTAGGGGTAAGTTTAGAATGAGATAAATAAGAAAAAAGACTAGTCTGCTTGTGACAAAGTGTAATAAAAAATGAAGGAGAAAAGATAAAACTACCCAACTTGTGTTTTGCTGCTTCTTTCTCCACCAAAGAGAACAATATTCAAAGTAGAAGGATTTGAACAAAAATTGTTAAAGAGGTTTTGTTATGAGTAAGATTAGATTAGCTAGTTATTAGGTATTGGTTATATATTGATTAGGAAGTACCTAGCAGGAAGGAGCTGGAGCTGGGAATTCCAGGTTGGAATGAAGGAGGAGGAAGTCTATGTGTGTTCTGTGTGTGGACTCCATTAGTGGTAGGCAAAAACTGTTGCCAGCCTGGGAGAACTCAGAGCAAAGGACACCTTGCATCCTGTTTTCCCCTGGATCCTGTGTGGTGTGGCATTTAAGGAAAGAACAAGAGAAGAGGACAGTGCTTCAAGCAAAACCCTTACTGCTTAGTTCCTGAGACAACTGTAGCTCCTGGCATCCAGACATCATCAGTGGATTGCAGTGAGAAATCCCAAAGCCACAAAAGCCCCAGCTGTACTCAAGCCTGGCAGGTTCCAGGTGTGAGGCAGAAACCCAGAGACTCCAGTATAGCTCCTTGGGCCCTGTTAGTTAGATAGCTTAAATTAGTGTAGTGAATAAGTCCTTCCTTGTCCCTTTGGGTTTTGTTATTAGGTGTTAAGATTTTAGAGTAGTCATTCCTATCCCTCCTTTTAGTTGTTTCTAATTAAAACCCAATTTCACCTTGTTACCTTGTCAGTTAATTCAAGGCCTCTGGCCAGAGTGACAGTTGGCTGTTATTTTTCCAGTTGGGAGTGGTGTAGCTGTACAAGACTTCAGTGTTCAGTTATAGTCTCTCTTACATCCCAGAGAGTGTTCCCACAAACCCCATAGTTGATTTTAATATCCCTGGTGACCCCATTACTTATATTTTCCTACAGTTTGAAGCCCGAGTTGAGAAAAGATAAAAAGTAGTTTATGTAAAAACAACAACAAAAAAAAAAAAAAAACACCATAGGGGTTTTAGTGTGCCATAAGCCAAAACTAGTAGATGGGCAACGTAAATAGTTGTGTCCTACAGGCAGTTTGTCATGGAATTTAACCACAACAACTATTAACAAGAGTACAGAGGATTGAGCAAGGATCTAACTTTTGCCAAGTATGAAGAATTTTGCAGTGACCTTCCAAAGAGAAAACTTATCTGGTTGTCATGGACCTGTTGCCATAAACAAAGGTTGACATGGAACTGTTGTCATAAACAGACAGCTCAGGAGAAATGAGATCAAAAAGCTCTTTCATGGAACACAACACAAGAAATATTGTGCAGCAACTTTTCCTAATATGAAGAAGTTTTTAGCTATGTTGTTATAACTGTGGAATAGGGATAATTAGCTGATCGTGTAAATTAAGATGCCCAAAATAGGAATCCAAAGCCAGGTGCATCTTGAGAAATGCAGCCAAAAGAAACATAGCCAAAGGAAAGATAGAAAGGTCCTAGTATTGATAATACATCAAATAAAATTTTTGTTGGTGGAATTCCTTACAATAAGACAGACCTTAGGGAATACTTAGAGGTGGTTGGAGGGGTTTCTAAATTTGTCATACTCTATAATACAGAAAAGCAGATATCCAGATTTGGGGCTTATTAATCAATTCCACCTAATCACTTTGCCTCTTTTAGTTCTTCCTACATGCTACTCTTGGGGCAGATGATAATAATTTTCCCACTACTGCTATCTTTGGTCATTTGGAAATGAGCAAAACCCCATGATCCAGCCTGATTTCCCTTATAGTGTGTGGGTAATAGACAGGACTTGAGTGGCTTTGAACAGGGTTTCTCAGCAACCTCCTACCCTATGAAGAATCTTAGTGCCCATATCAGTTGGCTGCACCATCTATAGGTGGAAGTACTTTTGGACAAGGACACAATACTACTACTACTAATAGCTAGCAATTATGTAGCACTTTAAGGTTTTTAAAGTGTTTTACGTATATGACAGAGCCACATCATGCAAACCTTGAAATCAGGCATTTCTTTGCATGATGAGATACTGGAGACCAGTCGAAACTTCAAATTCCAAAAACAAGAACTTACTATACTATTACAATATACTTGATGAAGAACATCTTAATAAACCATGTGTAGTGTAGGTGAGGAAGAGGGAAATGGCTATTGGAAAACAAAGTGTTGGGCGTTTTGACTGCAGTTCTAAAATATATTGTTTTCTTAACCCATCAGAATAAAACATGAGTTCAAATTACAGAGATTTTTTTTAAGTCTTCAGTCTTAATTCAGAACTTATGGTTCCTTTTTTAAAAAATATTATTCTTCCTGAACTTTTTGTTTTACCATGTATTGTAAACTTTTATGTTTAATCTTTACATTAATTATTTTTAACTGTCCAGCATTTATTCTTCCTTCCATCTCCCCTTGCCCCAAAATCTGTAACAAATATGCATAAGCCAGCAAAAGAAATTCTCTTGTTGGCCATGTACAAAAATGTGTCTTATTGTGCATATTAGTCAATTCCCACTTGCCTCAGGAAATGGGTAGCAATCTTCATCATCAGTCTTTAGGAATCATGGATGATCATTGCATTGAGCAGATAAACTTTTGAGTTTACATTTGCAGAAGATTATAAAATTTTCGTGAGGAAAAAATACATTATTTAAGGTAAAAAAACACAAAAGAAACTGTTTCTGAAAGTAGTAGCCATGGTTTCAGCAAAGACATTTTTATCTTTTATTTTATTATAATGGACTAGATTTAGACAATTCAAAGTAGTTAGGCTCCAAAAATATCCATAAGCTAGAACATTGGGCAAAATCATACTATAAGAGGAATAAACCAAGCCTTAAACATGATTTGTATGCAGGACAAAATAGGAAAAGCTTAACTAGATAGTAGGCCAGCTGAAAAACATATTCTAGTGGTAGAGAAGGATTAGTGGATTGCAAACTCAGTATTGAGTTAGTAGTGAGATATGTCAACCCAAAAATCTTAGGCAGCATTAAGAAAAGGCATGGAATCACAGAATCACAGCCCTATAGAGAAGTCACTTCAGCAGTTAACTAGCCCAACCTATACACAGAAGGAATCCTCACCATAATATGTGGTCTAGATTCTGCTTGAAATCTTTAAAGGAGGAACAATTTGCCTCCCCACACAGCACATTCTATTTCCTTATTGTTCATTCATTTCAATCATATCCAATTCTTCATGACCTCATTTGAGGTTTTCTTGGCAGAGATACTGGAGTGCTTTGCCATTTCCTTTTCCAAATCATTTTACAGATGAAGAAACTGAGGCAAACAGGTTAAGTAATGTGGCTAGGGTTACAAAGGTAGTAAGTATCTGATGTCAGATTTTAACTTCAGGCTTGACACTCTTTCCATTGCCACTTAGCTGCCCTCATTCCACTTTGAGATAGCTCTAATTGTTGGAAAATTTTTCCCCGATATTGAACTTTTAAATTTGCCTCTTTGCAACATCTACCCATTGTTCTTGGTTCTGCCTTTAGCAGCCAGATTCCTCTACCTGACAGCCTTTCAGATACTTGAAGATAACTATAATTTCTAAGTCTTCTGTTCTCTAAACTGAAAGTGTGAAGTGAGAAAGAGGAGTCAAGGAAGACACTTAAATTGTGAATATAGGTCACTGAAAGGAAAGTGATGCTCCTCTAAGTATTAGAGAAATTAAGAAGAGAGGGTTTGGGAGAAAAGATAGAGTTGGACACGTTGAATTTCAAATGTCAATGGGATATGCAGTTTAATTTGTCCAAAAAGCAGTTACAGATGCAAATCTGGAGCTTAGGAGAAATGTGAGGGCTAGATGAGTAACTTGTCGGTGCCCTTAAACCAAGCTATTCAGAAATAAATACGGTACTGGGTAAGGTCCCAAGACGGTAAAGTAGCATGGAACTATCACCTCCCTATTTCTGGAAAGTCTGTCCCTCTTAATATGTCTCAAGAATGCATTAACTCTTTTGGGTTGCCATATCACTCTGAAGCTTATACTGAGCTTTTCTACTAAAACCTCTAGATCTTTTTTTAGAATTGCTTTGTCCATGCCTCTTCCATCTTAGACTGATGGGGTTGATTTTTTTTTTTTTGTACGTAAGTGCAAGACTTTATATTTATCCTTGCTGAATTTCACCTTTTTTTTTAAACCCTTAACTTCTGTGTATTGGCTCCTAGGTGGAAGAGTGGTGAGGGTGGGCAATGGGGGTCAAGTGACTTGCCCAGGGTCACACAGCTGGGAAGTGTCTGAGGCTGGATTTGAACCTAGGACCTCCCATCTTTAGGCCTGACTCTCAATCCACTGAGCTACCCAGCTGCCCCCTGAATTTCATCTTAACAGATTCAGTCCCATGATCTAACTTGTCAGGATGTTTTTGGGTCCTGTCATGTACTGTGTTGGGGTGCAGCAGGTAGAAGGGAATCTCAGTGGCTCAGTGGATAAAGCACTGGATCTTGAATCAGGAAGGCAAGTTCAAGTCTGAGGACACTTCCTACCTATGTGACCTTGGGCAAGTGCCTTTACCTTTGCCTCAGTTTCCTCAACTGCAAAATGAACATAACAATAGCACCTATCTCACAAGATTCTTGTGGGAATCAAATGACATAATATTTATAAACCACTTAGTATAATACTTGTCACACAGTTGGCACTTAATAAATGCTTGTTCCCTTCCCCCACCAAGAGGTTACTTTGAGCCCAATATAAGGTACAAAAGTTCCAACATTTAGAACTATCTAGTGAGTCACTTTGGGAAACAATGGATTTTTTACTACATTAGGGAAGAATTTGAACTGGCTTTATTTATTCACCAAATGCTTCTTGGGACAGCTGTCCTTTGGTAAATGCTTAAATATATAACATATCAGTTAAATTCTATAGCTTCTCTTTGAGGGATTCTGACCTATAATCTCGCACTTTGATTCTGTGATTCTCTACTATTTTTATTTCCTTCTAGCCTCAAATCCTTTACTAAATAATAATGCTTCTTTTCCTTATCTCTTTTTATTCTCTGTGTTCACTTAAGCATTTTTCTAGACATATGTGATATATATATATATATGTATATATATTTTTGGACATCTTAGTGTTATTCAATCCTATTCCATAAATTAACCCCATTCCAACACTGGTAACAGGTGACATTTTTATTGTAAATTCAATTAAATAAGTATTTGTTTTCCATTTCTTATGTTAGATGGCGAGACCAGGATTGAGTATGAAGAGCCAAGTCCAAAGCAAGAAATTTTCAAAGAAATAAACTCTTATACACTGCTATCAGACAGACTTCAGAGGGACATGCTCCTGGGTTCTACCTTTCAAAATGGCTATGGACCAGAAGTTAGATTAGAGAAGCAAGAGGAAAACCCCTCAGGAGAGAGAATGAGGCAAGAGTTTCTACAAAGGATAGTAAATAATGAGAGAACCCGCACAGGGGAGAGAAGCAAGAAGAATAAGAAATTGAAGAAAGACATCAGTGTTGACACATATCCTGACATACATCAGGGATTTGCTAGAAAACAGAGATCCTACATATGCAAAGAATGTGATAAAATTTTTAATCGAAGTTCAGACTTTTTTCGACATCAGAGAATCCACACAGGGGAGAAACCCTACAAATGTAACGAGTGTGAGAAAGCCTTCAGGTGGAGCACAAGCCTTATTCGACATCAACGATTTCATGTCAGAGAGAAACAATATAAATGCCAAGAGTGTGAAATTGTCTTCAGAAAAAATTCAGCTTTTATTCGGCATCGGAGGATTCACACAGGTGAAAAACCCTATGAATGCCATGAGTGTGGGAAAGCATTCAGTGAGAGTACAGGATACACTATACATCAGAGAATTCATACCAGAGAGAAACCATATGAATGCAGTGACTGTGGGAAAGCCTTCAGTTGTAATTCAAACCTTATTCACCATCAAAGAATACACACTGGAGAGAAGCCCTATGAATGTAAGGAGTGTGGGAGGGGCTTTAGCAATAGTTCAGACTTCATTCAACATCAGAGAATTCACACTGGAGAGAAACCTTATGAATGTAAGCAATGTGGGAAAGCCTTCAGTAGAAACTCAGGCTTTATTCAGCATTCAAAAATCCACAGTGGAGAGAAACCCTATGAATGTAAAGATTGTGGCAAAGCATTTAGTCAGAGCTCACATTTTATCCGACACCAGAGAATCCATACTGGAGAGAAACCTTATGAATGTAATGAATGTGGGAAAGGCTTTGGTCAGAATTCAAATCTTATTCGGCATCAAAGAATCCATATAACAAATAAATCTTTGAAAATAGTGACTGCAAAGAAAGCTTGATAAGATATGCTACTAGACATTATCAAGATGGAATTGTTCTAATAATTGGAACCTATTCATACAAGAATACCTCATGTAATGGAATTCAGCTATTCAGCATCTTTTAATCGTTTGGAGCACAGCTGAGAGACTAGGAAGCATATAAAAACAGCCTCTAAACTACCACAACCTGCTGTCACAAAATTTACGCAACTTTATTTATAGGGGGAATTCTTGCTTGGATCTGTTTGCTTTTTATTTTACACACATTTCCAAGAAGCTTGGTTATTTGACTTCCAAGCCCATATCAGATTTGAAACAGCAAAGTAGAAAGGGAAGATTTAGAAGGGAAGGAAGGAATGTATCAGGCAGACATACTGATAGCAGTGAGATGTAACAGCTGACAAAGGATGGAGGAAAACTAAATAAAAGACATGAATTCAGATAGGATGTCAGGGGCACTATAGTCTAGGTTTAGATAGCCCTATGCAGCTTAGAGTGTAGATTTCAATCTAGCATGGCACAATACAGTAATACTTTGCATAATAATCCTGAGTCATTCAGAAGAGACTGTTTAATTAGACAATTATTTAATACATCTCAAATTTCCATAAAAGTAAAGTATTTTAAAGTTTTGGTGCTCCACAGGATAAAACTCAAGCTTTTAAAAATGGTTCCTTGTCTGATGGTTCCAGATAGCAAAAGCAGTATTTTCATTTAGAAAGTTGTCTTTTTGACAGGTTCAGAAATCCCATGACTAAAACAAATGTAGAAAATTGCCCTTTCAGCCCTAATTTAATTTCCATTTTAGAGGGTCAGTCTCAGCCATGCCAATGAAAGTGGCCATTAAGGCACATAAGGGTGGTCACTGGAAACTAAAGGAGATTGAATCTTCTTTCAAAAAAAGAACTCTCCTCTTTTTTGTAAAATAAAAGCAATTCCAAGCCCCTCTCTTGTTGGAATAAGTACCATTGAGATGATGGTGTAAATTCACTGTCACTAGCTAAAGAATGATCAAACTGAAAGGGGAACAGGTGGGAAAAGAAAGTTGAATTTTCAGATAATTTTCTGATATTTGGCCCTCAGATTACCAAAGATTTTTTTTTATTCTTAACATTCTTGAAGTGGTATTATATAATTGTTTTTTCTCCTTATTCAAGAAGGAAAACTCAAGACTTTATAAAGTAAAGGCAACCCCTTTGCCCCTTGTAGTTAAGGGAAGTGACAAGGTCTTACTTCTGAAGTTTGTAATTTTCCCATGGGGTAATAGGCTAGACCTGAGGACTAAAGAGAGGTAAGTTTCCTTATCACTATTATTCCATCAAAATAAAAGGTAACCCAGATGAATTGGCATAAGGAAATCTTTAACTTAACCTAGTTCCCTCCTAACTCTTGCTTCCTGTAACCCACCTTTTAATTGACAGTTTTACCCATCATAATAGCATCAGCATCCAGGAAATGAACTCAGAAGGCTTGTTGATATAAACGACTAAGATATGGCCAGATGTCCTTAGGGAGGAATAGAACTTCCTATCTGGTCATGGAATTAGTCTTAAGTCCACTTTGGCAAAGTAATGGTAAGCTGCTCCATTCCCCCTCTCCACAGCACCCAAGGACATTTTTTGCTGTCTGGGGTAATGCAGGGGTGGGGAAGGGGGTGGGGGGGTGTTAGGCAGTTTGAAGTTGCAGTTTGGGCATGCAGTCTTGAAAATGTTTGCCAATGCTGGTCTAGGTAGTTTCCAGAAGCTCACTGTTTTATGGGTAACTACTATGGACTACAAATGAGTTCAAAAGTTTCTTTTGAAAAAGACCAGAAGAAAGGGCTTCAGATTCATATTAATACACATACATGGACAGAGGAAGAGAGATCGCTAGATATTCTCAAGCAGGAGGCAAAGAGTGAAAATGGAATGAAGTATTAACAATCTTGAAATATAAAGCTGTATGGATCAACATGAAATCTAGAAAAAGGAGATTATTTGTCTTCACTACTGACCAGGAGAAAGGTATTTTGTGAGAGGATTCAAGTGTTCTGATTTACCAGCAAGACAAAACCATAAGTGACAGTGGTTGGTTCCAAATGATATGCTTTAGCCTAGGATAATATTTCTGAAGTTCCATCCAACCCAATGCCTCCATTTCTTTATCACTTCTTAAATACTTGCTTCATTCCAGTCTCCAACACTGCTGAAAACTATTAAATTTTACTATTGATTCCTTGCTAAATTCAATTATCTTTTCCCAGTTTTCATTTTCCTTAACTTTAGACTTTGACACTACTGACCACTCTTTGCCTTTTGCCATACTATACTGACCTAACTTTTTGAAACTTGATGAATTATGGCTTTTGCTTTCTAATATTAACCAGTTAGATAACGAATCCCTTGCTTTGGTCTGTTTGTGCTCTTGGAGACTTAAATCATTTCCATTGTTTCAGGTGTCTCCTAGCAAATGACTCCCTCTTTAGGCTTGATCTCATATGAACTACAATTCTAAATCTCTTACCTGTTTCCTAGATATTTCTACTTGAATGTTTTTCCATCACCTCAAGTTCCATATGTCTTAGACTTACTTAATTTTATCTCATATTTACTCTTCGGCCTTCTCAGTATTACCATCACTTCCCCTAACATTTAGGATCAAAACTCAAAATTATTTTTGACTCTTATGTCAGTGTCATATCAGAATGGTTCCTGTGACTGTCCCTTCCTTCCTATTCTCATTTTTACCACTAGCCTAGACCAAACCTAGATTAATGCAATAGCTTCTCAACTTAGAATTTTCAGTTTCTCCCCTTCTTGGTTATACTCATTCCACTTAGCACCCTTTCACTAGAGAAGACACTGCTTTCACATCAACCTGTCACCTCCCCACTAAAAAAAGAAACAAAAAATCTTTTCACTGAGTCTGAAAGGGACAGTGTCTTTTCCTGTAGGAATATACAAATCCCCTTTCAGACTTTCACAATCTAGCCCCTACTTTACCTACGTAGATAAGCAGCTCTCATTCTGAAGCTTTTCTTTGCTTCTCCAGCCTTTTTGATTTCACCTATTTCTAAAGTCCTAGAGCACATATCTGTACCACTTGTGTTCTTTAAATGTTACCTTATTTAAAACAAGATTCTTGAGAATTTCCTGACCACAGGAAGAGGACAAATTCTTTGACATTTAGAGTGTCATGTTTTTTTAACCTGCAACACCCAAAATAATTCTTAGTTTGAATTAGCCATTCAATAAATATTTCTTTGAATTTGTTGGAATTCCTTTGCTTCTGATATCTTACTGGTTTCCCCAAATCTACTTGGTGGTAAGGTATGTTTGTCAGCTATTGCTGTCTTTATTGATAGATTTTCTACTTTACAAAACAATCTTTTTGAGTTAGGTTAGTATGAATCTACATATTTGAACCTTTCCTGGTTGAGAAATTGAACAGTTCTGAACTACACAAGAGTCAGGGTGTAGAAGTGGATAGAATGGGCTCAAATCCAATAAAACTTGAACTCGTTTCTCTAAAGAGTACTGGCTCTGAGACTGGGCAAGTCACTTAACTTTTCGGTGTTCTAGGCAAACCTTAATCTAAGACAATAATGATATTTTTTTTTAAAACCTTACCTTCCACCTTAGAATCAATACTGTTTGTTGGTTCTAAGGCAGAGGAGTGGGGAAGGCTAGACAATGGTGGTTAAGTGATTTGCCCAAGGTCATACAGCTAGGAAGTGTCTGAGGTCAGATTTGACCTCTGGTCTCTGGTTCTGGCTCTCAATTCACTGAACAACCTAGCTGTCCCCTAAATTATTATTAAGACTATAACTTGCAAAAAAGGTGCCAATTTGCATTAGTAGAGAGAGAGAGTACCTAAGTCAGTAAAATCACTAGTCTGATCCCTATCACTAGACTTTTTGGACACATTAACGTTTAACTTGTGCATTGACTTGCTGAGTGACCTTCCAGATAACGGGAGACAAGTATTTCTTGAGGCCTCTGTCTGGCTTGACTGCTTTTGTTATAGAGGAGACCAGCACTTCTCTATAGGTCAAACCCCAGAGAAATTCCCTCCAACTGAAGAGATGAGAGTGAATGAAGACAAAATTCAACCTGCTGACCATGAAATGTGGAGGTGGCAGGGGACAAGTGAAACTACTCTTCAATGATTTTTTGTAACTTTATTTTCTCCCTATTTACACTGGGGACAAGGGAGGGGGAAGTTGAATCAAAGAGAGGATATAAATAAGAACCAGGTTAACAACTCTTGCCCTTCAGTCCCTAAAAATTGTTCTATTTTTCCCATCTGCCAGCCTTGCCTATCCTTGTATTGCATACATCACATCAGTGTGGCTAGAAGAGAAGCAATTCCCAGATTTACCCAGTATTCCGAAATAGATAACTAATTGTGACCACATGAGGTAATCCTATGGGTTATATATGGGTAAGTAGATACTTGAGCTTTTAACTGGGAAAAGAAATGCAGCATGGAAAGAACACTGCCCGTAAGAGTCTAGGGATCTGGGTTTGAATCCCACTTTTATCACTGACATCTTGAGCAAGTCAGCGGATGTGGCTAGAACCTATTTTCTCTTTAGCAAAGCAGGGTGGCATTAGATGTTCTAAAAAGACTTGTACCTCAGAAAGTATAATGCTGTGATATGTGACCCATTATCCTTTTAAGTGCCCTTGAAGTAAAACCCTGAAATAACTGGTATCTGAAGCTGGACATATTTAGCCATAGCTAGGCAGTTTATTATGTATTTTCTATTCTCTGTTATCTCTCTAATGTAGCCCTTCATGCTACAGAAAAAAAGCATGAGACTAGAAATCACTATGTTCACAAACTAGTTAGTAATGTATCTAATTAGTGCCAAGTAGCAATAATACCTATCTCCCCCTCCCCCCATTTTTTATGGAAAACACATTATAATTGAAAGTTGTGAAGTTCTTGTGAGGAGTAAATGAAGAAAGTAAAAGCACTGAAAAAATATATTACATATTCAAAAATGGCTGGCATAATGGTAATGGTATCCTACCCAGTTCCCCTCCCCACTTTCCATTCCTATTCTGTTTCCCTTTTTCAGGAAGACCATGTTTCATTGGGGAAAAAAATAGACTGGATGGGAGTCAAGAGACGTGAGTTATGGTACTACTAACTAGGTGGCGGGCCTTAAGCAAATCACAGCCTGTTTGGCTACAATAATTAAAATTCTAGGAACCGGAGCAGTAATATAAAAGATGGGCAATTATAGTCCTAAATAAAGTCAATTGTTATGCTAATCAAGATAATAAAAATTGAACTTTATAATTAATGTGAAACTGATTTTTTCAACCAGAAAAGTTGTTAGGGGAAAATGAGGAAATATTTGTGTATAACCAATCATGATTCTATATATCTGAATAAATAGGAAGTTACTAAGGATGCCTAAAGATTAAGACTCATGCTTACAGGATAAAGAAAAAATGTACTCTTGAACAAAAAAAAAATTTCTAGAATTCAGTGAAACAATGCCAATCAATTGGAGGCACTGAGGGCACCTGAGAAGGAATGCTAAAAACAGCTCAGAGAGAAAAAATCCTTTAAATACATATAAAATTCAAAGTTGTATTCCAGCTTCAAAGTAATCTAAAAGATTTGACCACCTAGGGAAACTATAAAGATGAATTGAGTTAAGTGACTACAACATACAAAGAATTGTGCTAGGTATCTGGAATTGTAACACCAAATAAATGACGTGAGAATTTTGGTTGGTATACTATGTCACTGGTGCTTTGCCTTAGCTTCCTGGAATCTCATGAATCTGGCCCTCAAGTTTCCTTATCTGTAAAATGATGAGATAGGGCTTTGCCCCTTTCTGGTTCTCTAGAATTTGAGTTTCCTCAGCCCTTATAAGGTATCATCTTTATACAGATAATTTCCAGATCTAACTAGCTAGCTAACACTCCTCTTTGTGCTGAGGTTCACTTCTGTGTCACCAATTTATTTCTTTTTTTTTTAAACCCTTACTTTTCATCTTAGAATCAAGACTCTGTATTGGTTCTAAGGCAGAAGTGCAGTAAGGGCTAGGCAATGGGGGTAAAGTGACTTGCCCAGGGTCACAGCTAGGAAGTGTCTGAGGTCAGATTTGAACCTAGTTCCTCTCCTCTCTGGGCCTGGCTCTCAGTCCACTGAGCTACCTAACTGCCCCCTCACCAATTTATTCTTGCATATCTTGAACTGGATGTTCCATAGGAATTTCAGCAACCTGTTCAAAACAAAACTTACTAGAATTGGAACTTGAGATACTCCAGATAACTTGCAGTTTTCTCCCCACTTCACTGTGCCTTTGCATAGGCTGTACCTCCAAGATCTGAATTATACTTCTTTCTCACTTCAGCACATCTTGGGATCCTTAGTTTTCTTCAAGGCTCAACACGGGTAGCATTTCTAATTACCCTCCCTGATAGTGAGTTCTGATTCCTCAAATTGTCTTGTACTTAGTTTTCTAGAGACGTTCTGTCCAACTCTTTATGACCCCATTTGAGGCTTTCTTGGCAAAGAGACTGAAGTGGTTTGCCATTTCATTCTCTAGCTCATTTTACAGATAAGGAAACTGAGACAAACAGATTAAATGCCTTGCCCAAGATCACATAACTAGGAGTTGCCTGAGGCTAAATTTGAACTTGGAAAGATGAGTTTTCCTGACTCTAGGCCTAGTATTCTATCTATTGAGCCACCTGCTTGCCCCACTATTAGAGAAATATGGAAGTATGTATAGTGCCTTGGAGTTAGGAAAATACAGCAATATCCCTAAGAAATGCCTAGAAAGAGAATTTTATAACATTATAGTTCTATCAAGGTTTTGTTTTTCAGATGTCAGCTTGCATCATATTAGAGGAAGGTTAAGATTTAAAGTTTATACATTGGAACTACTAACTGTGTAAACGAGCAGTTGGTTTATTAAGCATTAAATACCTACTCTGGATCAGGTACTTGGGATACAAGTATAAAGAATGAAACAATCCCTCCTCCCAAAACATTCATATTCCAGTTTGGAAAATGAGATGTACCTATAAAGATATAAACAGCAAAAATATAAAATAAATGCAAATACAAAGCAAATCACTTACTTGAGCTTTCATTGATGAGATTATAAATATCATAGATCCTTAGAGGTCACCTAATCTGAACCATTCATTTTACAGATAAGGAAACTGAGACCAGAGAGATGTAGCTTGCCCAAGATTAGTTACTGTAAGGGTTAAATTTAATGGCTGGACAATAGTTTTATCAAATTATGTGGTCACCAATATTTATTATATCTTGAGTCAGAAATTTAATTACAAATATTTACAAAATGGAGAGGAAACAATAAAGTAGAGAAATGTGAAGAGCTTAGAGAGGTTATCTATCCTATCAACCTAAATGTTTACTCCGGGTCTGCTTAATCCAGGCAGAGATTAATTAGCTCTCAACCAGGAAAGCTGGTGGTGAGTAACCAAGGGCCTCCTCCAAGATGGAAGCTAGTCTCTTAGGAAACTAGGAAAGGAGTCAGCCTTTTACGCACCCAATGAAGTAGTCCAGGAGTCAGAGTCTAAGTTGAAGCCAAGCTTTAAGCCCACAATCCAAGCTGCAGTCTCCATTGAAGCTCCCTTGATGACTCTCCCCAGTCAGAAGACTATCTCCAGAAGACAATCCCTTCAGACTATCTTCTCAAAGACAATCTCCCTCTGAGGAGTTCGGAGCTTGCTTTTATATAGTGACTTCTTGTTCCTGCCCCTCTTCACAAGGGCCAATCACAGTTTCCAAATTGTCTAACACTGCCCAGGGGTCCCCCAGTCTGTGGGATTGACTTCTCACTTTCTGAAGGTTAAGTTCTCACCTTCTGGAGAGGTGAATATTCATCCTGGCTGATGGAGTTTCTGAGGGTGTGAATTCACTAAGTGGATTGTGAGCTCCTCCACCTAGTTCAAGCTTGTGTTGATTCAATCAAAAGGTAGACAAAGGAGAGTTCATCTTGTCTTCACAATCTAATGAGGTACTTAAGTTAGTGTTAATTCAGGATAGACAATAAAGAATTCTCTTTCACATTACACAGGTACTAATCGACAGAACAGGAATTTAAACTTGGTCCCATGGCTCTAAATCTAGCACTCTCTATTACACCAGTCTCAGTTACTACACAGCTATTAAAAAGTGTCTGAATGTTCTTACCATGGTTAATTTTATACATTTTTTTAAACCCTTGTACTTCGTTGTATTGTCTCATAGGTGGAAGATTGGTAAGGGTGGGCAATGGGAGTCAAGTGACTTGCCCAGGGTCACACAGCTGGGAAGTGGCTGAGGCCGGGTTTGAACCTAGGACCTCCTGTCTCTAGACCTGACTCTCACTCCACTGAGCTACCCAGCTGCCCCTTTATACATTTTTTTAAAGCCATTGGGTTCATGATTTCATCTTTTAAAAAACAGTTCTGAGGTAGGATTTTCATCCTAGTTCTTTCTGACTCATCTTGGAATCTTTCCACTTTAAGGGCAATCTGAAAATATGACCTTTTTCAGTTTCACCCTTTGAAGTCATTGCACTCCACATTTTTACATGCTTACCAGGTCAAAATGACATACTTACTTGAATAGCCACTCATTTATCCAATTACATCCATGCTTCAAAAAATTATTGGTTCAATATACATTAATTCTGTTGTGGGGAAAAAAAGATTCCAAAGTTTGTAACAGGGTCTCGCCCCAAGAATGGTAAGCTCAGAACTCCATTCTTGTCCAGAGGTATGAAAGTCTTTATTTGAAGAAGATGTTTAGGTCAGTGAAATAGCCTTGGGACTGATGGAGTAGCTTCCCTGAGGTGGAATAGTCTTGGGACTGGTGGAGTAGCCCCAATGGTGTATTGGGGTTTGTATATTTATTGAATAGTCCACCCCTGGTTACTTTGGGGAGTTCTGAGCAGAAAATTCCATCAGAGGAGAAACCTCACTATCTCCCTGGAATGCCATTATCTTGATGTGAAACATTAGAGAAGGTACAGTATAGTGTAAGACCAATATAACTAACAAATATAGAACTGAACAGTACAAGTCATTAGTAATATGCAACCATACAAGACTGATGTAAATACAGAACGGAATGGTGCACGACTGTTATAACTGATTAATGATATACAACAGTTAAATGCTTAGCAATGCAGATATTACAATTTATGCCTGGCTAGTGCTAACTGGTGAAAAATACAAGACTTCAGAACATGGGGATCCCAGCTTCTGTCACTGCCCACCTCTAGCATTCCATCTGTCACTACCACCCTTTTATGTACCCTAATACAAAATAAAAACTCTTACTTCTGTCATGGAATCAATATCAGTTCCAAGGCAGAAATGCAGAAAGGCCTAAGCAACTGAAGTTAAATGACTTGTCCAGGGTCACACAGCTAGGAAGTGTCTGAGAAGCTCTCATCTTTTTTTTTTTTTTAACATTTATTAATATTCACTTTTAACATGGTTACATGATTCATGCTCCACCTTT
>NC_058130.1:94184621-94249512 GCF_016433145.1 Gracilinanus agilis
ACTCTTCCATAGCTTGTGAGGAGTTTTCCTTATTTGAGGAGGGTCCGGATGCTTGTTTGTTCTCCTCCTCTGTTTGCTCGGTTGTCTGGATTTTCTCTGTGTAAAAGTTGTCGAGTGTTAAAGGCTTCTTTTTCTTGTTGTTATTCTTTCTCTTCTGAGTTTCCTGAGACTGGGTAGCCATCATTAGCCCAGCAGCTTCTCAGGTTTATCCTCGCACTCAGTGTCTGTCCGCGGTCTATTGGCTCCTGAGGTCTGAGTTCTGGTTTTTTCCAAGTTCAAGCCCCCTGGTGGACCCCCTTACTTGATCCTCTGCAGGAGGTTCCTTTACAAGTCTCAGGGCGCTACTTCCACAGTCGTATACCCTTCTGCACTGGTTCCCCACTCAGGTTTTCAGAGCTTTAGTTCCTGGCTGTGTCTGCCTCCACCCACGTCTCCGCAGTGCCTGCTCTCTGCTCAGCCTGCGCTCTGTGCCCTGCGTCCTGCTTCCGCGCTCAGATTTCGGGTGTGTTCTTTGGCTTACTGGGGTCTTAAATTTTGCTGCTCTCAGGAACAGGCCCCGGAGCTTCCAATGACTCGATGGGTGCCCCAAACTTGCTCTATTTCTTTTTAGCTGGCTTCAGAGCTCTAGATCTTGTGTGTGGAGGGGGTGGGGGTGGGGCGGTTGCTCAGCCCTCGATTTAGTGAGAGCCCTTTATAGCCTGGAAATGTCTCGATTCCACATACCTTCCATGCTGTGCCCTGTTGTGGGGTTCCTCCGTTCGTCTGGACTTGTTTTTATGTCCCCTTGAGGAGTTTTGTGTGTTTCGGTCAGGAGAGGTTAAGAGCTGCTTCTTACTCTGCCGCCATCTTAACCCGGAACCAGCTCTCATCTTTTTGATGAGTTCAACTCCTACCTCAGCAGCTTACTCTTGGATATCCTAAACTGGATGTCCCATAAGAATCTCAACCTATCCAAAATAAAACTAATCTTCTCTCCAACATACACATACACACACACAACCAGTCCCCCTTTAGAATTCCTCCAGAACTTCCAGGTGACCAATGACCTCCCAGGCACCCAGACTCACCACCTCAGTGTTATCCTCGCTCTCACCCCATGCATCCACTGGATTATTACTAAATCTTGTAGTTTCTGCCTTCACAATATCATCCCCATCCATCCTCCTCTCTCACTGCCACATCTTATTTGAGGTCTTAGATATCTCTCTCCTGGACTAGTGTAATAGCCTTCGAACTGGTCTCCCTGCCTCCAATTCAGCTACCAACGTGATTTTTCCGAAGTCTACGCCTGACTACGTCACCCCCAGTTCAATGAACTCTCCATCCGTTCCTTCTGAATTCCAGGACCAAATATAAAGGTTACTGTTTGGCATTTAAAGCTCTTCATCACTTGGCTTCTTTCTGCCTCTCCAGTCTTCCTACACCTTAATTCGCACCATGAACGCGACTACCCTGACGTACCCACCTTGCATTTCCTCCAGTATGGCTCTCCATGTTCCTTCTCCCTGGCTGCTCTCCACACCTGGAATGCTGCCCTACTGTCTCGCTTCCCCTGGCTTCCTTCAAGGCTCAGCTCGAATCCCACCTGCTGCAGGAAGAATTTCCATTTCTGATTATTTTCACCTGCTCTGCAGCCGTTTGCCTTGTTTGCACAGTGCCTGCCACTTAGTAAGCGCTCAATAAATGCTTGCTGACCGGGTGGGGTCGATTATAATCAAAAGTTATCATAATGCCCAGCAGCAGTCATTCAAAGACACTCAGAACCCAGTCAGCCTTTTTCATAGTTAACTCTCTGCAGCTGTGAAAGGCCCCGCCCCTCCGACAACTGGGACCGCTCATAGGCCCACACTGCCCAGCCCCTTGGTCGGATTACCCAATGAGATCGTTGACTCCGCCTCTTCCCTATACGTCATTGGACCTTTTGGAAGCGTAGAGGACTGACAGATCTGGAGGTTGGTTCCTGCTTCAGATTTTGTTCTCTCCAACCTCTAGGTTGTTTCCTCCTTCCTAGGATTTAAGGACCCTCTCTCCGTGAGAGACTGCCGGGGCTGTAGAGCCAAGGAGAGGCCCAGAGTAAGGCCGGGGGGCGGCGCTGGGAGGTGTCCTGCCTCTGGGGATCCGCCCCGGAACTGCGTCTCCCTAGGCTAGTCCGTGTCTTTGTGGTTGTGTTCACGCTGTGCAGCAGCTGGTTGATTTTTTAGATTCTTCAGTTAAAAGGGTGCACATTAAATACGACTCTGTATTTAGTGCTAGGAATTCAAAGATTAAAAAAAAGATGTCCTCAAGGAAACTATCCCTGTGAGCCTCCGTTCATTATCTCTAAAATAGGAAGCAAACTTTCCTCTCTGTTTAATGAAAAATCACGAATTTAGAACAGGAAGTCATGAGCATGTTGCTGAATGTTTAACGACCAGCTTCCTGGGTGGAGGAGACAACGTACACATAACCCACTTTTAATTTTAGGCTGCATTATTAAATGCAAAAATTATTACATTCCCCTTAAATCTAGGAAACAATAATAAATCAAGCCCTAATTTGTAGCATTCATTGAATTCCAGATGTTCGTGTTAAAAATTTAAGTGTTGTGAATGAACTGGTTCCAGCATACCTTTGAGTTCTCATCAAGTCTACCCTCCTTCATTTTATTGACGAAAAGGAAGTGAAGATCAGAGAGTTATTATAGGATAGGTTGAAACAAAGCTTAGTGAGGAGGGAATGAATGTGAGAGATGTGCAGGTAGAATCAGTAGAATTTGGCAAAGTTTTGAGGGAAAGGGAAGAAATAATCCAAGATGACTCATGTTTTTAGCCTAAATGAGAGGATAGGATGGTCGTGCCATCAACAGAAAAAGAGAGTTGGAAAGAATAGCTTTAGGGAGTTTCCAAAAAGGAAGTATGTAGCATTTGGGTACAGGAGTCCATTACATTCAATTGTGCCACAGTGTATCCATCTCTGTGTATAAGGTTCTCCTGGTTCTGCTCCTTTTGTTCTGCATCCATTCCTGGAGGTCTTTCCAGTTCATATGGAATTCCTCCAGTTCATTATTCCTTTGAGCATAATAGTATTCCATCACCAGCAGATACCACAATTTGTTCAGCCATTCCCCAATTAAAGGGCATACCCTCATTTTCTAGTATTTTGCTGCATGGAGCATTTGGGGACATTTTGAGTTGGAGGTGTAGAACCCCAAAGTTATGATACAGAAACTAAGCAACCACAAGCAAACACAAGTTAGGGACTCCCCGAATCAGGATGGCTCGGAGAAACCCAAAGTTACTAACAGGTTATGATGTCTTAGAGAAATCCACAGTCACTAACAATAGGGTGTTATTAGGCTCCCAAATGTAGCATAAAAACCCTACATGCTTGGGGAAACAGCCAAAAACCACTAACTACAAAGGCTACAGAAGTTCCCCTTCAAGAATTACAGGGTGCCCCTAAGTCTGTCAACACCCGCCACCTTACCCGCCACCCCCTGAGTTTCCCGCCACCCCAAATGTATATAATCTTTACTCTGACTATGCCCCCCCCCCAACTCTCTTGCTGAGCTCCCCTAGCGAGCACTAGAAATAAAGACTTCCCTTTGCTTGGATTACATTGTCTCCGTGTGCTCCTTGGGTGGTCGTCCATTCGGACCCTAACAGAGGTTCTGCTGATTGCCAGCTACATGAAAAGGTCCACCGGGAAGCACTTGGAGAGGCAGAAATGGATCCCTCTCTCAACTTGGAAAACCACAGAACTACCAAAGTAGTCATAAAAAACAAATCTTTAATCAGGACAAGAGATAGAACTCAATAATGGCCACACACAGAGCCAAAGGCTCTGGGACTCTGGAAACAGTGTCTCTGAGAAAATCACCATGCTAGATGAGTCTCTCTATAGTGATAGACACAGGGATCTTATATATCTTTTGGGGAACTCAGGACAGGGAAGTATGATTGATTGGCTTTACAATGGCTACAAGGAAATGAGGAGTCTGGAATATCAGGGAGAGGCTGATGCTTTACAGTGGATACAAAAGAAAAGGGTCCAGCCAAGGGCTGGGCTACCTAGGAGAGGACTCTGATACAATGGGAGAAACTTCTAAGACAAAAAGGGTGCCTAACATTGGATTATATCTACTAGGCCCACCTAAACTGAAATCATTAAGTACTTTAAGATCTGGTATTCAGTCTGAAACAGTCTGGGACTCCCTTTAAGGTCTTTTCCCAAGGTAGAGGAGCAAAACTTGGGGTTCCTAGATGACACTTCTTATTTGCATGCTTCATGAAAATGTATGTATTCTTGCCCAATTCTTTAAAGAAAGGAATAAAGGCTTACATACATAGCTTATCAATTCTCCCCTTCCTCTCTCCCCCAAGTCCCTGAAGTTTGCTTGGGGAGCTGGTGGGAGGAGATCCTCAGACCTTTAAATCCCCCAAAATAATATATTCATTTTATTCTGGGTCTGCTGTTCCAAATAGTAGAAAGAAGGAGAAAGGAATAGTGAAACCTCCGGAGTATGGGATTGCCAGTGTTCACAGCTAAGTCAGAAGCAGGTGAAGATTTGAGAGAAAGTGAAAGAGCAAGTGAAAGTGACCCATCTGAATCCGGTCCCTCTCCAGCTCAATGAGTTCTACTCACCAGGTTTGTTTCTCATTCTGGTTTTTCTGACTATCATGATACTAAAAACTTGTAAAACAAAAGAAAATTCGTTTCTCCCAAATAGTCTATTTTTAAAATACAATAATTAGTGTAAAAACTTCAGTGGGACCTGATTTTTTTTTCCTTTTAGAGAGATCTCATTTTAAGGGCACAGTCTATATTTAGAACAAAACTATTAGCCATGCAAACAATAAATATTTTTTAGCATTATGTATGAGGCATTGAATGTATCAGTGCTGTGAGGAATAAAAAGAAATAAAATGCCAACTGTTATAAGTGTTTTCCTATATAGCTGACAAATGAGGTCACTCAACAGCAGGCAGGACTAAAATTCAGTACTAACAACTCAGAACCAGATATCAATGGTCAGTAGTCTTGGCTGTAATTGAAATATTCTGAAAGAACAAAGGCACTGGCAGGTTGGAAAGGGGGAACACAATTTCTTTTCTCTTTCCTTTCTTAGTCAATCCTCCTTTTGCCTCTTCCTTAACTGAACTTAATATTTTCTCTAGATTCTGTCCTATATCTTTTCCCTATACTTTGGTGATTTCATCAATTCCCCTTGGCATAATAAATGTTCACTGAATGATTTATTCAATTATCACCTCTATGCAAATACTTCTATATATAGTTTCCAGTGGGACATAGGATCATAAACTAAGAACTAAAAGATACTATGGTCTAATTCAGCATCTTCATTTTACAAATGAAGAAACTGAGGCCTGGAGAAATTAATTGACTTCTTCAGGGTCACATAGTAGGACATCATAGAGCTATGTCCTCTGACTTTCATTCCTCTGCACTATTCAGCATTTCCATTTTCCTGCTTTACTCTGAAGTACTTACACCAAGAGAGTCCCAAATAAGTGCTGTGACAAAGCTATTGTTATTTAGGCAACATGATATAGTGAAAAGCACTGGTTTTGAGGGGGTGAGAAGGGGTTTAGAATTGAATCTCCAATGTTATGTGAACTTGGGCAAATAACATCTTTGAACTTCAGTTTATTCCTCTTTATAATGGATGTAAAAATATGTTCTTATTTTAAAATTCTGTTTTATTTTAGTTTCAGTTTCTCTCTCTCTCTCTCTCTCTCTCTCTCTCTCTCTCTCTCTCTCTCTCTCTCTCTATCTCTATCTCTCTCTCTCTCTCCCCCCCCCCTCCTCCCTTTCCCCTACACAATGAGGACAAGAAAAACAAAAGCCATATAAAAATATTTTCCCTGCCTACCCCAAAGTGTTGTGAAGAAACAACTTGGAAACTTTAAAGTGCTATATGACTGTAAGCTATTGTTTTTATTAGTATTTGTACTGTTGGGGAGGCCAGGGAGACTTGAATTCCATTGTATTAAGAATGTGATTATAAGCTATACCCTGGATTTTATACACGTCTGATTAAGGAACAAAGTGTAGCCTTTATTTTGATTGATAGTGTTGTAGAAATATAGATTTTAGTTAGCAGGCCAGACTTGATTGGCAAGGGAATTTAGAACCTTGAGAGTGACACATTGACAGTTTGAACCTGTCTCTGAGGACCTGAGGTCTAACGGTGGATTTGGTGAAATGAGGCATTGAATGTATCAGTGATGTGAGGAATAAAAAGAAATAAAATGTCAACTATTATAAGTGTTTTCCTATATAGTTGACAAATGAGGTCACTCAACAGCAGGCAGGACTAAAATTCAGTACTAACAACTCAGAACCAGATATCAATGGTCAGTAGTCTTGGCTACTTCAGAGTCAAGTATCTCTGAAGCTGTTTCCCTGGATTTTGGACTGAGTAACATCTTTTATCAAGCATCCCAGTGAAGAAGAAAGGTAGAGAAGTAGATATGTCTTTTGTGGTGGACATATAGACTATCCCATCTCCCTCTCCTCAACTTTGGATTATCTTGCTGTGTTTCAAGTCTCCTGTGACCAGCTTTGAAGACATCATTATTGGACATCTTTGTGAGATCCCCTTTTCCTAGGAAGACCTTGCTGTAAGCAGTCTACTGATAGATTTTAGCCAGTAGGGTAGTTTTATCCATCCCTATGCCCCTGGGTGGAGATCCATAGATCTTAGTCAGTTTACCTAAACCCCTTCATTTCCCATCCCACTTAATCATTAAATAGTCCTGTTATCATAATCCTTCCTTGTATTTTCCTTACCCAGATACCTAGGTTGACAAATTGAACCCACTGTGTATACAAGCTGTTTTCTCTGGTTGTTATTCAGTCATCTGTTACCCCAGCTATCCCCAGCTAAGTGTCATTACCTGTGTTTATTCATTTACCCTTTCCAGTTCCCTTTAGTCTATTTACTCCTTCAGTTGGCACCCCATTCCCTATTTTACCCACTACAATAGGTAATATTTCTATTGAGTTCAGGTGTGATCTAAAATGATCATAAAAGGGGGCAGCTGGGTAGCTCAGTGGATTGAGAGTCAGGCCTAGAGACAGGAGGTCCTGGGTTCAAACCCGGCCTCAGCCACTTCCCAGCTGTGTGACCCTGGGCAAGTCACTTGACCCCCATTGCCCACCCTTACCACTCTTCCACCTAGGAGCCAATACACAGAAGTTAAGGGTTTAAAAAAAATAAAAGAAAATGATCATAAAAGAAAAGAAGACCTAGACCCATGAATCTCTTGCACTTACAATTACAATTAGCCACAGGAGAAATAGACAAACAAAATGCGCATGCTCTCCCAATCCCAATTTTGGACAATTATTCAAGCCAAGATAGATAACATAAGGAGTTCTAGTTATAAAACATAGAACAGCAGGGTCTTATGATGATGGTCATTGGCCTTGATTTCTAAGAACCCAGACACCAATCTCAACTCTGAACTAGGTAAATTAGCAACATTTTAGAGTTACTGATTAATTTTTTTATCTCTATAATGGTGTCCAAAATAATTACTCCAGCTACCTTCCAAATGTTGTAAGGGTCAAGTGAGATAATACAAATGAGAATATATTGTAACTTGGAAAGAAACAGATTATAGAACTGTAGAATGCTGGAAGAGACCTCCTAGGTCATTAAGTCTAACCCCAACCTGACTAGGAACCCCCAATACAACATACCTGACAAGTAGTCATACAGCCTCTCTTCAAAATTTCTGGTAGAAATAACTCATTCAAAAAACCTTTTAGGATATTCTTGAAGAAAGTTTTTTTCCTACATAGTACCTAAAGTTCCTCTCAGTAACTACTAGTTTTTCCCATCAGGTCAAAGTTTAAGTCTAATTTCCAATCCACCTAATGTTCTTCCACTATTGGAAGATATGGATGCCTCCCCAGTCTTGTCTTCTCTAATGCAGGAGTTCTCATTTCTTCACATCAGTTCTCATCCAGTATGATCTACATTTCATTCCTGATAGAAGTCACTCTTTTCTGGACATGAGTCAGCTTCAGGATTATTACTGGGTTTTGAGTTTTGTTGAATCTGAACCCATCCATCTTTGGCTTGACAATGTTTCAACCAAGGCAGTAAATAGATATTGAAGACAAGGATATCACCACTCCCTCTACATCAGCCAAGGTGTGTGAGGGGCAGGACAGGGTAAACAAGATCCAGGCAACTCCAAGACCCTGTCATCACTGTGTCGGTCATATAGCACCACCCAAAGGCAAGCAGCTTCTTAGAGGAACTGAGAATATGCCTGAGATGTGGCAAACTTCAGACCAACCATGGGCTATTTGTTGCCTTCTGGCTTGCTCACTGTTCTCACTGATGGCCAGGAGGTAAGTCACGTTCTAGAAGACTCTGGTTCAGCAATGCATGCAAATGTCCAATTCTATGGTACAACCCTGACCCCAAGTGGAGTTCTATGAGTAGGGAATTTGAGAAGGATTGATCCAGCCAGGATCAAAGTGAGAGATTCGGGGAGGCCTCCTCCTTTGCGCTCCCCTCCCCATCCTGCCATGAACTTCCTCTGGCTCAGAGCCAGATTTCACTGTCATCCTAAACTCAGACACTCACAATACCTCTGTCACTACTGACTTGCTTACTGTGTGTCCTGGGTTGAATCCAACCTTCCTTCTTAGTGGTTCGGTTTTCCTTGAAATGAAGAATTGGCCTTCCTCTTGTATAGTTGGAAAATCTTGAACCCTGGAACTGCATTGCCCAGGAATCCTTTCTGCATTACCCACAATTCCTTTTCCTTTCTGTTTACGTGAGTCTTTTGTGCGATTGTATATACAAAGTTTTGGGTAACAGCCCCCCACCTCTCTCTTCCACATGAAGTGAGTGGGGAATGTTCTCTGTGTTCTCTAGTTCTCTGGTTAAATATTAATAAATCTTTATAAATATTATGCTTTAGAGATATTGAATGTTGATTTTAAAATCCACACTCTGAAGGGAAGAGAGAGGTCTAATACTATTAAGGGAGAAAGAATGTTATATACATTAAAAGATTGAAGGGGCTTTAGAATACATTCAATCCAAAACCTTCATTTTACAGTGGAGATTTTAGCTGATTTGCCCATGATCACACAGGTAATCTAGACAGAGCCAGGACCTGAAACTGAGGTCCTCAACTCTAAAGCTAGCAAGTTTCATTACTAGGTGTAGCTGACCAGCAGCTACAAAATATTCTAACGTGGGTTGGGGTTGACCACCTAAAAGGGAAGTTGGGGACTGAGAGAATATGGATGGAAGGGTTTAAAGATTAAGGAAGGGGCAACATAAAGCAAGTAAAGAGACACAGAGACACAGGATACTTCAGCATAACGTCAAGTCTGTGCTGCCTAGCTCTGATGCTGTTAGCGTTTTTTTACAGACAGACAGACTGGATTTTATTGAGGTCAAGGAATGGGATTTATGTATAGTTAGTCAAATAGGTGACACAGCAGAAAAATTAACATCATATCAATAATCAGTGACAAGACACAAGAGCCAGATCCTAAGACAGTGGAGTAGCCAACACCCAGACCAGAAGTTCATTTCATCTTCAGCACACTGTCCCTATTTGATACAGATGCCTTTGACATTACAAAGAGACCATAGAGATAGCTAGCCAGCCTTCCAGACTGCAGGTGTGGGGAAGATTTGAGTTCCAATACAATTCAAGGGTCTAGGAATCAATCATGAGGGATATAAGAAATATATCTATAAGTCTTGTACATGAGTACTTTGCTCATTAGAGTCAGCTTTTAACACTTTCGTGATTTGTTCATACCTGGAACCCTACAGTAGACTATAAAGGGTAAAATTATGGTTGGATTGAATTTATCAGAGTGTGGTCACCAAGAATTAAAATTAATTAATTCCAAATTATTTTTAGAAATGTATTTATAAAATAGAGGGAAAGAGAAAAAGTAGAGAAATCAGAAAGGGCAGAGTAAGAGATCTAGCTTAATAAGTTAGACTATGTGCTCAAGCCCTGGCTTACTCCAGTAGGGCTCCAGTAGCCCCAGCTGGAGGGCCTAAGAGTCAGTTATCAAGAGTTTTAGCCATCTCCATATGAGGGGCTCCTCTGAAGACTAGTACCTCCAGGAAAAAGCCAAGGAAGGGAGTCAGCCTTTTTCACTCACCCACATGATAGTTCTAAGGGAAAGCAGTCCTCAGTCCTCAATCAGAACTCCTCCAGGGTCAAGTTGAAGGCAAAAAGGCCTCCTTCACAGGAGGTTCTTGCAATTTATAAAGACCATTCCTTTCATCACTTCCTGTGCTTTCCTCCCACTTTATGTGTATCAATTACAGCTAAAGCTTTGCTTAGGACTGCCCAGGGGGCAGTCAGTCAATTCTGATTCATCACACATAGGTCTCAGACCTCCCTATACTTAAAGATAAGTGGGGTGTGTACACTTTTGGTGATTAAATTTAAAAATGGGCAGGGTAGAGTTAATCCTATCTTCACACTATGTGCTGCCTCCTCTGTTACTATACTGGGTGTTTCTCCTTAATAGTTTTCCTTTTTTAAAAAAGATGCTTAATTAGCAGTGTAAGAGAATAGGAGAAATTTGAGAATTTTGATTTTTTTTTTGAGATTTGAGACTAGCTGTGTGATCCTGGGCAATTCACTTCATTCTTTTTGTGTCAGTTTCCTCATCAGTAAAATCAGCTGAAAGAAATGGCAAACCAGTATCTTTGCCAAGAAAACCCCAAATGAGATCATAAAAAGATCACAGAACTAAAACAACTGAACAACACAAAGAAGTTTGTTATTTATAGCAGTGAGTATAGAGAAAAGGGATTAGGGAATCCTTGGAGTGAGAGGCAGAATGGAGGAACTGTCAAGGCAAATGGAATAAGATGAAGAGGACAAGTAAAAAGGGAAAGTTCGACCTTAAAGTCCTGATCAAACCCAGCAGTAAGCAAACGTTTATTCACAGGTTGTGTTTTCAAATTGGAATATCCAGGTGAAGGCTACAATTGATCAGGTCCCTTTGGGGTATGGGGTGAGGAATGGTAGAAATACTTTAGTTGGGAGATGATAACCTTTACTGAGACTTCCCAACTAAGTGGCAGTCTCCTTTTTCTCCCTCTTTGGATTATTTTCCTCCTCATCCCTACCCCAAGACATCCAGAACCTTTGTGTTCCAGGAGATACCCCCATGAGCTACTGACTCTGGCCCTTCTTGAGGGACTGAGCAGTGGAATTGTATCTGGGACAAAGAGAACTTGTTTCAGGGGCTTGTGACATTAGTTCAAGGACACAATCTTGTACTTTAAGGGTGGGAGTGGGGCACCTGGTCTCTGCTCAGAGGGATTGGGGGGTGGAATGCTGGAGAATTACAGACACATGGTCTCTTTCAAAGACAGAAATCTGCCTTTTGGCCTTTTTGGCTTCCTTCTTCATTAGCAATCTGTGGAGTCTCTGACAACAAACAATGGGCTGCTGGATGATCTGAGATTTACTTTTTTTTTAAGATATTTTATTTTCCCAATTACATGTAATAATACATTTTCAGAAGTTATAAGATCCAAATTTATCTCCCTCCTTCCCTTTCCTTCCCCCTACCAAAAATGCTAGGCAATTTGATCTGGGTTATACATGTATTATGAAGCAAAACATTTCCATATTGTTCATTGTTGCAAGAGAATTCTCATAAAATCAAAACCCCAAAATCAAAACACAAATAAACTTGTTGAAAGCTATCCAACAGCTCCAGGGGTCTGGGAGGTGATGATTTAGGTGAGAAAGAATGAAGATAGGAATCATCTGTCTGTCAGCTCATGGCTGCTCCAAAAAGCCTCTGAGCGTTCTTTATTTATATCATTTTCAAAAGAATCATTTCTCACAAAGCATAATGGGGTTTTACAGTTGCGAAGACATGCCAAAGTTACAGAATTACATCATGATTGGTATATGGTTTTCCAAAGTTTTCTCCCATGAAGATTAAGGCCAGATGAGAAACTTTCCAAGGTTAAAAATGAGCCTCATTTTATCTAAAAGTTATTTTAATAAAAAGCTTCCATACTTCAAAAGATATCTTTAATGAATGAGTCTTTAACATTATGTGGGGTGTGGGGTGGAAATTACCTAGCCAAATATGAAGGCTGTCTGACTCTGCCTACTTTGACCTTGGGCTGTCTGGAAATAGATACACGGCCAGGGCAGCTTCTGTTAATTTCTACATTTTTCTCCACTTAGGGAAAAGTTAACTCCTTAACTGCTGGTTTACTAAAAACTTAAAGCAATTCTAGAAAATTAGATTAGAATGCTTTCCAGTAAGAAAAGGTGTGGATCATAAAAGGAATCACAAAGGGGAATCCAGATTTTTATCTTAGATATGCCATCCATTCTGTGACCTGATTTTCAGGTTACAAAAACCAGCTTAGAGTCTTGCTAAACTATGTTGGTCTTGATGGGGTCCAGATAAAAATATCTATTAGAGATCCTGTTTCTCTCAATGGCTTCCAACATAAACTAATGTGAAAGGTGGTATGCTTTTGAAGTGGTGTACTTCAAAAAGCAAGTCCAGACACCAGAAGTTCAAATCAGAGGAAAAAATATTTATTTATTAATCTATTGATTAATAAACATACCTAACTGGCCAGGGCAACTTTCCTAATGAAAGCTTCCCCGAGGTGAAGTTACAGGCAGTTTTTATAGGGTTACAAATGAGCAAGAGATAAAAAGGTGAAATGAGCTTATACAAAGTTAAGAAGAATATATGGCTTTAAAGTTTACAATAAGTGAAATGGTTTTACTGACCATGGCAGAATGACCATAGCAATCAGGCTTATTGGACACAAGCCAGATACACCATATAAAAATAATGAGAGCCTTTGCCAAAACTGTAATAATTAACAGAGCCAGTAATTAATGTTATGATAGAGGGATGGAGGGGAGATAGACAGTCTATGAACTCTCTTCAAGGTCTCCCCTCCCACCAAATATGCACTGGCTAGACTTTGAGGGGGTATCACCCTGAAACTGGGTGACCTGGATGGTCATGCCATCCCACAGGAGTTGGGGGCAAGGCTTCCCTTTAAGATGAGGTATGGGGGACCCCAATCTGATTCTGAATGAGGGCGGGGTTCAGTCAACTTAACAGTAGGTCGTCTGGCTTCAAGATGGAGGCGGCCAGACCAAGCTGTGATTCCCCTCCCCCTGTCCCTCAGGCATTCTAGAACACTATCTGACTAATGAATGTCATTTATTAATATCAATATAGGGATTGGGGAAAGGGGTGAAGGGCAGAGGGATTTGGGGATGCCCTCTTCTCTATTTCTATGGGGTCCGTCACTTGGGTGGGAACCTTTGGGGTTCCCACTCCTAAGCGTCTCCCACCCCTTCTCCTTCTGTTTCTATTTCTATCCTCTATAATTGCAAGTTAGACTGGAAAGGGTCTCTCAGCAAGGTTGGGTAATGGAAGAAGGAGCCTAAGAGATCGCTCCCAAAATAGAGTCCCAAAACTTATCTAACTCATTGGTTGAAGTCTTGCTGGATGAGAAGGGATGGGATGACTTTGACTAGGGAATCAGGGTTTCAATGTCCAAAGAAAGATCCTCAGGAAGCCCTCAGGACTGTATTTGAGCTGGGATGTTCTCCTCCTCCCCTCTCAGTCCCCTGCTGGAAGTTCTTCCTCTCCTCTGGAGCCTCCCAGAATTCTCTCTGGTCCCAACTGTCAGTAACAGTCACCAACGGCCTTCTTCTGGCTCTTTTGTCCCATCCCCCATCCTTACAAACATAAAGGGGTTGGACGGTCATTCCTTTGTGTATCTTATCCTATACCATCTTTATCCGTCCTTGAGGGGCCATCCTCTTGTTTTGCTGACCATCTGTTGTTACAGCACATTCCTTAAGGCTGCTTTCTATAAGGGAAAGTATGCTATTGATTACTACTTTTACCAATGGATCAGGGACTTCTTTTTACCCTATTTCACTTTGATCTGCATTCTGACTCCAACAGCTCTTTCTCTGGAGGTGGGTGGTATTCTTTGTCAGACAGAGTATTGTCCTGGGATTGTTTGTATTGCTGAGAGTCGCTAAGTCTTTCACAGTTGTTCATCATACAATAATGCTATTACTGTGTACAAAGTTCTGTCTGTTCTGCTTATTTCACTGCATCAGTTATCTAGGTCTTTCCAGTTTTTTCTGCAATCTGGATCTAAGATCTCAAAATTTTTCCACGGCAAGGATAAAGAGCCTGGAGAGTGTCTTGAGGTTCCTTTAGTCCTCATAAAGGATTTCTCTCGTAAGTAGTTCTTTAGAGAAATATGTCAAATTCCGAAGCTCAAGGGCTAAACTTCCTCTTCTATCTGACGCCGCCTCCTTCACCAAACAGTCTATCCCACCTTTTCCCTCTGGCTCCTCCCACAGGGTATGAGTCCTCCACACAACCAAGGTGCGGAGTCCTCCATGATTCCTAGCGAGGAGGCAGTGTCTGAACTACCGGAAGTCGCCCATCTGACTCACTTCCACCTACCAGCTGTTTTTCCGGCTGTCCTGCCTGTGCTCTTAGAATTGTTTTTGTTTTCTGAGTTGGTTTCTGCTCTGGGGCGTGCGCACTTCTTCTTTCTCCCTTCTCCCTTGCCAGCCCAGGGCTGCTCCGACGGAGCGTACTCTTTCCAGCTGCCCCCTGCTCTTGGGTTCCGGCCTGTCTTCCAGTACCTTTCCCCCTCTCCAGGTGGAGAGACTGTATTTTCTCTCGTCTGTTGGCAGCTCATATCTCTGTAGAAGGAGCCCAGGATTCGCAGGCAGGAGAACCGGGTCTGAATCTCGGATCTCTGTGGACCTTGGATAAGTCACGTCCCCACCGTGGTGCCTTCATTTCCTCTATAAATTTGGGCTAACTGCCACTCTCTGATCGTTCTGGGCAGAATGTTGTGTAAACCATTAAAACTGATAGAAACCAGAGACTTCCGGTTAAGATGGTGGCAGAGTAAGGAGCAGCTGCTCGATCTCTCCTAACCGATGCATACAAAACTCCTCAAAGGGACATAAAAAACGAACCCAAACGATCAAAGGAACACCACAAAGGGGTGCAGCATTGAAGGTACGCAGAATCGGGGCATTTTCACACTATAAAGGGTGAAACAGCTCTCACTAAAACACGAGAGGAAGAAGCTACTCCACCCCCCACACACACACACCACGCACAGCGCCAAGGCCAACGCACAAGAGTGAAAACAGGACTGGGGCAACCAGTAAACCACTAGCAGCCCCAGGGCTTGTACCTGTGAGCTGCCAGATGTGGGACCCCAAGAGGCTGGGGGGACGCATGGACTTTCCCCTGCCTCGCTGCCCCCGGTGTGAATCTCTAAAGCAGGGAATTTCCCCAGCATCTTGTATGGGTGAAAGCGCTGCCTGGAGGGGTGAATGAAAAGCCCTAAAGCAGGGACTTTCCCAAGCCTATGTGCAGGTGAAGGCAGGGCCCTGGGAGTGAATTGAGATCTCCAGGACAGGACAGGACATCGAGTGAGGACCCGATGCAGACGGGAGCCCAGTTGTGGAAGCAGCCCTCGAGACTGCTGAAGGAGCCTCGGGCTGAGGGGCAGACCAGGGACTACCAGGAGGCCTGACCCCCAGGCCAAGAAGACCGGAGCCATCGGGAGCTTAGAGGGGGCAGGCAGACCCTGAGTGTGAAGACAAAGCTGAAAAGGGACGGGGCTAACAATGGCAACACAGAAAAAAAAGATTAGTAAGAAAAATGCTGGAACACTCGACAACTTTTACACAGAGAAAATCCGGACCACAGAGGAGGACAAACAAATAACCAAACCTTCCCCCCCAAAAAATGAAAGCGGGTCACAAGATATTGAAGAGTTCAAACATAAGATGTTGAGGAAGATGGAAGAAATCTGGAAAGAAAATAACACTTTAAAAGGCAGAATTTCACAATTGGAAAGTGAGGCAAGTCAACTGAAGACCAGAAATGACCAGACTGAAAAGGAAAACCAAAAGATTATAGCCGAAACCCAAAAGATTATAGTCGAAAACCAGTCCTTAAAAGCTAGAATCGAACAATTAGAAACCAATGATCTCTCAAGACAACAAGAACAAATAAAACAAAGTCAAAAGACTGATAAAATAGAAGGAAACATGAAATATCTCAATGACAAAGTGACAGACCAAGAAAACCGGGATATAAGAGACAATTTGAGAATCATTGGTCTTCCAGAAAAGGCAGAAATTAATAGAAACCTGGACTCCATACTTAAAGAAATTATTCAGCAAAATTGCCCTGAAGTTCTACAACATGAGGGCAATATAGACATTGAAAGGATCCATAGAACACCCACGACACTCGATCCAGATAAGACAACATCCAGAAATATAATTGCCAAATTCAAGAGTTTCCAAGTAAAAAAAAAATCTTACAAGAAGCCAGAAAGAGACAATTCAAATATCAAGGAGCACCAATAAGGATCACACAGGATCTGGCAGCCTCAACGCTAAAAGACCGCAAGGCTTGGAATACAATATTCAGAAAGGCAAGAGAGCTGGGCCTTCAGCCACGAATCAACTACCCAGCGAAACTAACCATATACTTTCAGGGAAAAGTATGGGCATTCAACAAAATTGAAGAATTCCAAGTTTTTGCACAAGAGACCGGGACTAAATGGAAAGTTTGACACTCACCCACAAATATCAAGAGAAAGATGAAAAGGTAAATAAGAAACAGAGGGAAAAGAAAGAAAACTCATAGTCTTTTAAGCTTGACTCTTTAAGGTCATAAATAAGATCTAATTATCTGTATTACTAGGTGGAGAAATGCTATGTATAATTCTCTGTAGTGAACTCTATACACTATTATAATATTCACTATTATAGCAACCAGAAGAATAATTCATAGGGAGAGCACAGGATACTGAATGGTCTAAGATGACATGGGGGGTGGGAAAGAGGGGGGAACAGTAGGGGACACCAAGAAAAATCTGAGTAAATAAGAAAAATAGGATATTCTATTACACACAAAGAGGGCATGGGAAGGGGAGGGGATGAATATTATCACAAGAAGGAGAGGAAGAGAGCATTAAGAGGTAATAATCAAACCTTACTCTCAGTGTAATCAACCCGGAGAGGGAAGAGTAGCTTTATTATCCATCCGGATAAAAAACTCCATCTAACCCTACTGAGAAAGTCAGAAGGGAAAAACCAAAGGGAGCAGGAGAGTGGGGAGGTCAAAAAAGGGAGGGGAGAAGAAGGGGGAGGGAATTCATTAGGCCTTTAAAAAACAAAGAGGGGAATAACAAGGGAGGGGAAAGAAAGGGAAGTCAATCAAGGGAGGGGATAAGGGATACTGGCTCAAAGTAAACCACTGGTTTAAAAAAAAAAGAAAATAGTGTAAGAAGAAGGGGTGGGTCTACGGGAGGATACAAAAATTTCAGTGAATGCACAACTGACAATTTTAACTCTGAATGTGAATGGGATGAACTCACTCATAAAACGGAAGTAAATAGCAGAGTGGATCAGAAACCAAAATCCTATCATATGTTGTCTACAAGAAACACATATGAGGTGGGTAGACACACACAAGTTTAAGGTTAAGGGCTTAAGAAAAATCTTTTGGGCGTCAAATGAGAAAAAGAAGACAGGAGTGGCTATTATTATCTCTGACAAAGCCAAAGTAAAAATAGATATGATTAAAAAAGACAGGGAAGGTCATTACATCCTGATTAAAGGCAGTATAAACAATGAGGAAATAA
The DNA here is from genome assembly GCF_016433145.1 of Gracilinanus agilis. Lineage (NCBI taxonomy): Eukaryota > Metazoa > Chordata > Mammalia > Didelphimorphia > Didelphidae > Gracilinanus > Gracilinanus agilis. The sequence goes on from NC_058130.1 coordinate 94,202,347, forward strand.
CACTGCTCAATATATATGCACCAAGTGGTATAGCATCCAAATTCATAAAGGAGAAACTGGCAGAGCTCAAGAAGGAAATGGATAGTAAAACCATAATAGTGGGAGATCTAAATATTCCTCTTTCAAAACTAGATAAATCAAACCAAAAAATAAATAAGAAAGAGGTAAGAGAGGTGAATGAAATCCTAGAAAAATTAGATTTAATTGATATGTGGAGAAAAATAAATAAGGACAAAAAGGAATACACCTTCTTTTCAGCTGCACATGGTACATTTACAAAGACTGACCATGTAATAGGGCATAGAATCATTGCAAACAAATGCAAAAGAGCAGATATAATAAATGTAACCTTCTCAGATCATAATGCAATAAAAATAATAATCAGTAAGGGCACCTGGACAGGCAAATCAAAAACCAATTGGAAATTAAACAATATGATTCTCCAAAACCAATTTGTCAAAAAAGAAATCATAGAAACAATCAATAATTTCATTGAAGAGAATGACAATGATGAGACATCCTACCAAACTCTGTGGGATACAGCCAAGGCAGTACTCAGGGGGAAATTTATATCCTTGAGTGCATATATTAACAAATTAAGGAGGGCAGAGATTAATGAATTGGGTATGCAACTCAAAAAATTAGAAAGTGAGCAAATCAAAAACCCCCAGATGAAAACTAAATTAGAAATACTAAAAATTAAGGGAGAAATTAATAAAATTGAAAGTAAAAGAACTATTGAATTAATAAATAAGACTAGAAGCTGGTATTTTGAAAAAACAGATAAAATAGACAAAGTACTGGTCAATCTAATAAGAAAAAGGAAAGAAGAAAACCAAATTGACAGTATTAGAGATGAAAAGGGAGACCTCACCTATAATGAAGGGGAAATTAAGGCAATCATTAAGAACTATTTCGCCCAATTATATGGCAACAAATATAACAATTTAGGAGATATGGATGAATATTTACAAAAATATAAATTGCCTAGATTAACAGCAGAAGAAATAGAATACCTAAATAATCCCATATCAGAAATAGAAATTGAACAAGCCATTAAAGAATTTCCTAAGAAAAAATCACCAGGACCTGATGGATTCACAAGTGAATTCTATCAGACATTCAAAGAGCAAATAATCCCAATAGTATAAAAGTTATTTTATGTGATAAGCAAAGAAGGAGTCCTACCAAATTCCTTTTATGACACAAATATGGTACTGATCCCAAAGCCAGGTAGACCAAAAACAGAGAAAGAAAACTATAGACCAATCTCCCTAATGAACATAGATGCAAAAATCTTAAATAGAATATTAGCAAAGAGACTCCAGCAAGTAATTAAGAAGATCATTCACCATGATCAGGTGGGATTTATACCAGGAATGCAAGGATAGTTCAACATTAGGAAAACCATCCACATAATTGACCATATCAACAGTCTAACCAACAAAAATCACATGATTATATCAATAGATGCCAAAAAAGCCTTTGACAAAATACAGCATCCATTCCTATTGAAAACATTTGAAAGTATAGGAATAGAAGGACCCTTCCTAAAAATAATAAACAGTATATACCTAAAACCATCAACAAGCATTATATGCAATGGGGATAAATTAGAAGCCTTCCCAATAAGATCAGGAGTGAAACAGGGATGCCCATTATCACCTCTATTATTCGACATAGTACTAGAAACACTAGCAATAGCAATTAGAGAAGAAAAAGAAATTGAAGGTATCAAAATAGGCAATGAGGAGACTAAGCTATCACTCTTTGCAGATGATATGATGGTATACTTAAAAAATCCTAGAGAATCAACTAAGAAGCTAGTAGAAATAATCAACAACTTTAGCAAAGTGGCAGGATACAAAATAAATGCACATAAATCATCAGCATTTCTATATATTTCCAACACATTAGAGCAGCAAGAGGTAGAAAGAGAAACACCATTTAAAATCACCCTAGACAATATAAAATACTTGGGAATCTATCTACCAAAACAAACACAGCTACTATACGAAAACAACTACAAAACACTTTCCAGACAAATAAAACTGGATCTCAACAATTGGAAAGCCATTAATTGTTCATGGGTAGGACGAGCTAACATAATAAAAATGAACATCCTACCCAAATTAATTTACCTATTTAGTGCCACACCTATCAAATTACCAAAAAACTTCTTTACTGAATTAGGAAAAACTATAACAAATTTCATTTGGAATAACAAAAGATCAAGAATATCAAGGGAAATAAAGAAAAAAAATGTGAAGGAAGGGGGCCTAGCAGTACCAGATATTAAACTATACTATAAAGCAGCAGTCACCAAAACAATATGGTACTGGTTAAGAGATAGAAGGGAGGATCAGTGGAATAGACTCGGGGTTAATGATGTCAGCAAGACAATGTATGATAAACCCAAAGAGCCCAACTTTTGGGACATGAATCCACTATTTGACAAAAACTGCTGGGAAACTTGGAAAACAATATGGGAGAGATTAGGTTTAGATCAACATCTCACACCCTACACCAAGATAAATTCAGAGTGGGTGAATGACCTGAATATAAAGAGGGAAACTATAAATAAGTTAAGTGAACACAAAATAGTATACCTATCAGATCTCTGGGAAAGGAAAGATTTTAAAACCAAGCAAGAGTTAGAAAAAATTACAAAATGTAAATTAAATGGTTTTGATTATATCAAGCTAAAAAGCTTTTGTACAAACAAAAACAATGTAGTCAAAATCAGAAGGGAAACAACAAATTGGGAAAAAATCTTTATAACAAAAAACTCTGGCTGTGTGACCCTGGGCAAGTCACTTGACACCCCATTGCCTACCCTTACCATTCTTCCACCTATAAGTCAATACACAGAAGTTAAGGGTTTAAAATAAAAAAAAAAAATAAAACTCTGACAGAGGTCTAATTACTCAAATATACAAGGAGTTAAAGCAATTGTATAAAAATCAAGCCATTCCCCAATTGAAAAATGGGGAAGAGACATGAATAGGAAATTCTCAGGTAAAGAAATCAAAAGTATCAATAAGCACATGAGAAAGTGTTCTAAATCTCTAATAATTAGAGAAATGCAAATCAAAACAACTCTGAGGTACCACCTCACACCTAGCAGATTGGCTAAAATGAAAGAAGGGGAGAGTAATGACTGCTGGAGGGGATGTGGCAAAATTGGGACATTAATGCATTGCTGGTGGAGTTGTGAACTGATCCAACCATTCTGGCTGGCAATTTGGAACTATGCTCAAAGGGCTATAAAAGAATGCCTGCCCTTTGATCCAGCCATACCATTGTTGGGTTTGTACCCCAAAGAGATCATAGATAAGCAGACATGTACAAAAATATTTATAGCTGCACTTTTTGTAGTGGCAAAAAACTGGAAAATAAGGGTATGTCCTTCAATTGGGCAATGGCTGAACAAACTGTGGTATATGCGGGTGATGGAATACTATTGAGCTAAAAGGAATAATAAACTGGAGGAGCTCCAGGCCAACTGGAGAGACCTCCAGGAACTGATGCAGAGCGAAAGGACCAGATCCAGGAGATCATTGTACACAGAGACTGATATACTGTGGTAAAATCAAATGTAATGGACTTCTGTACCAGCAGCAATGCAATGACACAAGATAGCTCTGAGGGATTTATGGTAAAGATGCTACCCACATTCAGAGGAAGGACTGCAGGAGAGGAAACATATAAGAAAAACAACTGATTGAACGCATGGGTTGAGGCGGACATGATTGGGGATGTGGACTCGAAACTACCACACCAATGCAACTAACAACAATATGGAAATGGGCCCTGAACAAGGACACATGTTACAACCAGTGGAAATGTGCGTCAGCCATGGGTGAGGGGAGAGCGGGGGGTTGAAGGGGAAAGTAGGGGTATGAAGCATGTAATCAGGTTAAAAATGAATATTAATAAATGTATAAAAATTAAAAAAAAACTTGAAAAAAATAAAAATCTGATAGAAACCCTTTTTTTTTTTTTTTTGTAGATTTCGGTTTTAGGCAGTTCCGGGTCATCTTCTAATCACTAATCATTTCCTCACTTTGTCTCATCTCTCTCCTCTGGTTTACCTTGGAAGGTCAGTTGTTGGGTGAATAAGGGGTTTCCCTTTTGTCCCCTTGAATGGTCGAGATGTTTGGCAGAAGGTACCTTACTGCTGGGATGTGCAGGCTTCAGCTAACTGAAGGCTCTTTTTCTGTTTTACGGCTCCCTAGGTTGTTCAGACCCTTCCCCTAAAGAACAACCCAAAAGACTGGGCAGGAGTGGACATGCTTCTGGCAGTCAGGTCTGAGGAGAGTTGTGGTTCCTTCCAAACTCCCTAAAGCAAATTGGTTTTCTCAGAAACGGTTGCAAGATTCATGGGGTGATTTTGGTAAATTCTGGGCCCAGCATTGATGTTTTCTCCATATGCATTCATTAGATCAGAAGAAGGAATCCTGTTGGAAGAGTTCAGGCTAAAGAAAAGAAGTAGTTATTGATGGAAAGAAGGGAGAAGTATAGTATCAGCTGAGAAACTCTCCATTCCTAAAGAAATACAAGAAACAAGATTAAGATTTGCTTCATCACAGAAGTTAGAACTGATAGTATTATGGAGAGTGAGGCAAATCCCATTGAGGTTTGGGACACCTATGATAAGTTATTTGGTAGTGCCATATTAGGCCCCACTGTTACCTAAAGGGAACATACTACAAATAAAAACTCCATATTGACTATATGAAAGGGATGTGAAAATAATATAGATGGATGGATTTAAATTTAATGATAAGAAATGGAGATAAGGTAGGGTGATGGTCCTGTAGTCCAATAGAGACACTTGAGAGAATAGGGAATAATGACCATCTTCCTTATCTGTGACAAAATAGGAAAAGTAAAAGAAACTGAAGCCAGGCATAGAGATGGTGTGTCTATATTTATTCTAAATTTAGTATCCAGATGGAGACTGCAAGTGTGTGGTTCTACCTTTAATGATAAGGAAATGGATCATGGGATCATAGGCATTAGGAGCTAAAATGAACATTAAGTTTTCTAGTCAAGACTACTTCCTTTTACAGAGAAGATGACAAAGACCTGGTGAGATGAGATAACTTGCCCAAGGTCACACAACTATTAAGTGGCAGAACAGAGAATTATTTCCAATGAAGAATGGAATTTTATACCAAGATCATTTCCCCCTCTATAGGGGACCAGCCTCTACATGCAAAATGAGGGTTCTGAGTGGCGTTTACGGCGTCGGATTGATAAGACAGGAAAAAGAAAATGAGAACAACCAGACTAGTGGTTAGCCATGCTGTTCCGAATTCTGCGGGCATGGAAGTTTATTATATATCTTTCTCAAAAAAGAAGTCACAGTTGGTAAGGGGCAATAAATCACGTATAATCCATTGAAGTCTAAAGAATACAGATGCAAAGACAAATGGTCAAATTCCAAACCCCAATTCAGCAGGGTATAATTCCAGGAGAGGAAATATCCTATGGAGATGCTCATCAATTGAAATCTGCATTCAGACTAAAGACTCAGGTTTTAATCTGAGTATGGAATCAGCGTTTGTTTAAGATTTAGGCTTCTTCAATTATCAAGGAAGGAAATTATCAATTCAATAGAAGCTGGTCTGCCACTTCAAAGCTCTCCAATAAGAATTGTAAAAAAGATGGGGATCAAAGACTGAGTCAAAAGAGGAGCCTCAGATTTTTATCTTATATGGCCCATTCAGTCTGCATCCTGACATGCAGTGCAGAAAAATCATACACACAGTTTTACTTGCCGATGATTTTGTAATGGGATCCAGATAAAATATCTGTTACAGACTCTGTTTCTCTAAATGACTCCTAATAGCCTTCTTGGAGGGATCAAGTTGATTTTGGATTAACCTACCTGCTGGTACCAGAGCCTTTTTGGGGCTCAGGTGACCAGGACCAAACACAAAGACTGCCTCAGCCTGGATTGGTCACGTAGGGAATCCAGATAATAGGCCCTAAATTTGATCCTATTTCTCCAAAGGTTTTAATACATAGAACGGCTTCCCACACCCCTCTAAGCTGGTGAGGGGGGAGGTAATCATTTCATTCTGTGCTTCCTCGTCTCATGGATATATACTCCAACATTCCCCTGCCTTATTCTATTATGTTACCAGCTTTTCCCCTGTTGCAGGGACTAAGACTTGGATAGTCCTTGAGGCAGCAGGACTGTATTTCAGGTGTCGGTGACTTCTGAAGATGTGGCAGTATACTTTACCAAGAAGGAGAGGGAAGTTCTCACCTCTGTTCAGCAAGCATTATATAGGCATGTGATGCTGGAGAATTATAGCAATATATGTTATTTTTAAAAATGATGAAGGCCGATATTACAAGGGAAAATAGTATTTTAATTAACGCCATACTGATAGAGATAAATCGCCCACGCGCCTGTAAAATATCTATTCAAAATGCCCGCCAGTACCTATCTCCTGCATCTTGTCTCTCTCCTACGCCAATGAGCCTGCTCAGGTAGCGGGCTCAAGCCTGCCCTCCAAATTTAAGCTGCGCTATGTGTTGGTTCCCATTCTCTGACATAATCATGTCAGAAACTGGAAACCCATTGGAATCACAGGAAATGTAGTCTCAAAGTTCCCCACATGTCCACAGGAAGTTTGTAAGATACTTTTAAATGGCACCTCCCTGAATTCCAAACACACATATGATCTCCTCGGGTAAGGACTTTTTCCCATACTCTGATTCAAAATCTATACTTTGGGGTCTTATGGCATTCTTATACCTTAGGGGATTTGGAATTTCTAATAATATGTAGCAGAATACTGGCTCTGAGGTTCCTCATCCCACAACTTTGATCAGGGATTACCTTTAATCCTCTAGGTAACAAGGCAGAACTTTTGTGTGTTGTTTGTTCCTTAATGAAAGTCCTGCTTTTGAAGATTTCTGCATAGTTCACATTTTGACTTTTCCGTGCATTCTGGTGTTCTATCGGACCTCAGTTTCTCTATCCAGTTCTCTTTCCTAGCATATGTCTATACTTAATAATTCCTAACATCTTTGAAAAAAGGAAAAAAGTTGTATTTCCTCAAGTGAAATTACCAACTTTTTGTCCTGCCCATATTCTCCTAAAAAGCACAACCCTGTTTCTCTGGGCTTTCCTCATATTCCTCTCTGGGTGTATCTCTTCTCTTCTTGTCTGGGCTGTCCAGACCCAGGACCGGGATGACTAACAAGATCATTTCTTCCGGGATTTAATAAACCATCTTGTCCCGTTTCACTTCTTTGAAGTAGCATTTACATTTCCCAAACCTGTCATGATCACCCAGCTAGAGAAAGGGGAGGAACCATGGATTGTGGGTCCACACAAAACTTTATTATTTTTAATTTTTTGAATTTAAACCCTTACCTTCCATATTGGCTCCAAGGCAGAAGAGTGGTAAAGGTAGGCAATGGGGGCAAGTGACTTGCCCAGGGTCACACAGCTGGGAAGTGGCTGAGGCCAGATTTGAACCTAGGACCTCCCGTCTCTAGGCCTGGCTCTCAATCCACTGAGCTACCCAGTTGCCCCTAGAATAACATTCTTGATCTCAACCCTTCTCTCAAGTTTTTAAAACTTTTTAGGGGATTTTTGGCCCACTTTCACAGTAAACAATTCGGGTTTTCCCAATCCTGGTGTTTCTCATAGTCATTATTTTTACCTTTGTTAGATTAAAATTAATATCTTTCAAGTTCTTATTTTCTATAAAGTTTATTAATAATCACTTGAAATAGAAAAGGTAGATAAGCATAGATTATTATTATTGCCATCTTATTCATTACTTCCTTTCTCTTTCACTCTCATTTGGTGTATAGCCTTCACTTTACTTAAATATCCCATTCTCCTTTCACACACACACACACCATCCTGTCTCCAGGTGAATGTCCAAAAATGACCTAGAATGATTTTTCTATTGGAAAGCAGGGTCATAGTGATGGAGTTTTCTGAGATAAACAAACCTCTTGAGGCCTTTGTGTAAGGCAGATAATCAGCAGCCAACAGCTATTGCTAAGTGACAATCTTCATAAGAAAGAGGAAGCTGGGATATATAGAAACCACATCCATTTTATTAACAAGAGAGGAATCAAGTTGGGCTCACTCTTTAGAATAGAGATTCTTAATCTTTTCTGTGTAGTAAATTCTATTGGCAATATGGTATAGTCTATGGCTCCTTTTCAAAATAATGTTGTTAAATGCATAAACTAAAATACACAGGATTGCCAAGGAAACAAATTATGTTGAAATAAAGTTCCCAAATATTTTTCTTTTAAATCATGAACCCCAGATTAAGAGCCCCTACTCCAGGACAATTAATAGATGGATAAATTGGGGACCTGTGGGATCACTGATAAATAGTACAAATAATTATATTTATATTTCATTGAAAGTCAGGGGTAGATAATATAGTTGGAAATAGATAACAATTAATATAGTTAGAAAAACTTTGGAATTTTAAAATCTCAGTTCTGACAGCTACTGGTGGCCCATGGGAGTGTTGATTGCCCATTGTCTTATTTTCCTTATTTGTAGAATAAGAAGGAATGGAGGTTGTTTTTAGTAAACATCTACTATTTTGCCAGGCACTTTACAAATATTATCTAATCCTCATATCAACCTTGGGAGGTATGTGCTATTAGCAATACCAATTTTACAGTTTAAAAAACTAGGGTAGTTAGAGGTTAAGTGACCTGTCTAGGGTCACATAGCTAATAAAATGTCCAAGACTGTATTTGAAAGTAAATCTTTTATGACCCAGCATACAATCTACTGTACTACCCATGTGGCTCTATGTAGGAAAATAATATTACATTGTCTTCTTCACAGAGTTGTTTTGATGAAATGGTTTTGTTGTCTACTTTCCCCTTTTGCTTTTTATTTTAAAGTAACAGGTTAGGGGAGAAATTGTGAAATATCTGTTTCCATAGTGGCCCTTGGGTGGGAAATCCAGATGGTAGTTGATTGATTGGTTGCAGAGGGCCCAAACTCTAAAATTCCTGGAGAAAAAATAAGGCAACAGGGTGTTGGAATCAAAAAGTATCTCAGACTGTTTAGCACTTAAGAGCCTCTCTACATAGGGGCACTACTCCTTCAATTCCCTGTTTTAGCCCTTTACCTGCAAGTTACTATTATTACTCACTGTCTATCCTTTTTGCTGCTACTTTTCAGCTCCTGTTCTCCTTAAGCAAATGCCTCTTACTCCTGCCTTTGCTTTCCAAACCTGATTATCCCAACTACCCTTATTATATCTAGGAACTTTTCCTCATCTTTCCTTATTCTTGATACCAAATGAAGCCATTTTTCAGGCATACAAAAGACATGCTTTTAAGATACTATTACTTCATGACCAATCCCTCTCCACCCAGGACAGAAAAAGAGTGACATTTACATTTTATATTTCCTAATAGGTAGCACCAGGACTGAAAAAGAAGAATCAACTCAGAAACCATCAATTTCTAAAGATATTGAATCCCATATAGTGACATCAGTTGTACTCCACAGTTATGTTTATCAGGAACCACTATTTGGGGAATTCTGTGACCTGAAGAGCATCTTAGAGAAACAGCAAGGAAATCCCATAAATGAGGGAGAGAAGAGAGGAGAGAAAGATTTCACAAAACCAATAGTTAATACTAAAGGAACCACCTTGGGAGGGAGAACTCAGAAGCATAAGAAAGTTGAAAAGAACGTTAGTGTTGGCTCAGACTTTTTTGCATATCTAAGGTTTCCTAGACAGATGTTCTACTATGGCAAATGTTTTTTATCAAAGTTCTGGCTTTTATCAACATCAGAAAGTACATAGTGGAAAGAAACCTCATGACTATAGTGATTATGGGGAAACCTTTAGTTCTAATTCATACTTTCAGCCTCAGAGATTTCATACCAAGGACACACGATATCAGTGTAAAGAATGTGGAAAAACTTTTGGACAGAACTCGCACCTTATTCAACATCAAAGATTCCACACTGGAGAGAAGCCCTGTGAATGTAAGGAATGTGAAAAATGCTTCAATCAAAAGATAACTTTTATTCGACATCAAAGGATCCACACTGAGGAGAAACCATATGAATGTAATGAGTATAGGAAAGCCTTCAGTCAGGACTCAAATCTAACTCAGCATCAGAGGCTGCATACTGGGGAGAAACCCTATGAATGTCAAGAGTGTGAGAAAGGCTTTATCAAGAGCTCAGATTTGATTTATCACCAGCGAATTCACACAGGAGAGAGACCTTATAAATGTAAGGACTGTGGAAAAGCTTTTCGGTGCAGTACAAGCCTGTGTTCATTGGAGAATTCACACTGGAATAAAACCATATGTGTGTAAGGAGTGTGGGAAAGCTTTTAGTAGAAACTCAGACCTTATTCAGCATCAGCGAATCCATACTGGTGAGAAACCATATAAATGTAAGGAATGTGGGAAAGCCTTCAGTTGTAGTTCACTTTACATTGTACATCAAAGAACTCGTACTGGAGAGAAACCCTATGAATTTCAAAAGTGTGGGAAAGCATTCAGTTATAACTCAGCCTTAATTCAGCACCAGAGAATCCACACTGGCGAAAAACCCTATGAATGTAAGGAGTGTGGAAAAGCCTTCAGTTACAGTTCTCATTGTATTGTACATCAGAGGATTCATACTGGGGGACAGCCCTATGAATGTAAAGAGTGTGGGAAGGCCTTCACTTGTAGTTCATATCTTGTTCAACATCAGAATATTCATAGTGGACAGAAGGCTCAATGGATCCCAATCGTCCCAATGATCCTATTTTTATAACTCCAGATGTTTGACAGACCTTTCTATCACCTAGCTCATTGATTCCCAACCTTTTCCAGTATGAAGGCCCTCTCCTTTTTTTTGGTACTGATATGAAGGCCCCCAAAGAGAATAGTTACATTATTTGTTGCTTGAGAAAATACATGTTGAGGAGACTACCCTTAAGTTAGTAGCGCTTTTAAATCTATATTGTAATCATGATAGCATTTATATGCTTTTTTAAAGAACCCTTACCTACACTCTTAGTATCAGTTCCTAAAACAGAAAATCAGCAATAGGTAGGCAATTGGGGTTAAGTGACTTGCTTGGAATCACACAGCCAGGAAGATTTGAACCAAGTCTTACCAACCCTAGGCCTAGAACTCTAACCACTGTGCTACCTAGCTGCCCTTACATAAACTTTTAAAAACAATGTTGCACACATGATAAACAGTCTTTAGAAAGAAGGAAGGAAATAAGCACAAATATATGGGTCTTACAACAATCCTGAGGGGTAGATGATGCTGTTTTCCCATATTTCACACTTGAAAAAACTGGCAGATGATGTACCCAGCATCACACAGCCAATGAGGCTGGATTTAAACTTATGTCTTCCTGACTCCAAAAGGTATGCCTGCTTATTTGTTATACTGAGTGATTCAAGGAGTTGGACCCCTTGCAACAACTCTAGTCCTTGACTGCTGGTCATTGAAGAAGGTATATCACCTTGAGCAAAGTCAAGGGACAGTATCAGAAAAATTACCTTCTAGTACCTGTTCTTTATATCATAGATTTATCAGGGTTAGAAGAGATTTCAGAAGCTATCTAGTCCAACCTATACATGAATGAAAATTCCATCCATAACATATCCAAGGGTTCATCCAACCTTTGAATACCTCCAATGAATAACAGCTTGCTACATTCCAAGACAGTATTACACTTTGGATAGCTCTTAAGTTTTTCCTTATGTCAAATGTAAATCTATCTCACTGCTGTCACCTGTCACTCATTATTGCTGTCACCCATTAATTCTGTCATCCCTCTGACATAAAGCAGTTCTTGAAATACTTGAAGACAACTATCATGTTTCTCCTAAGTGTGTCCCCCTTCAACCAAAATATCCACTGTTCAATCATATGGCATGATTTCTAGTTACATCAATTATGTCATCCTTCTAGATGGCCTCTACCTTACAGAGACCTATTTTCAAAGTGTGGTCCTCAGACAAGCATAATATTCTAGACATTGTATAACCAAGGCAGACTAGTAACATCATCAATTTCTGGACACTATTCATCTTAATGTTGCATTGACTTTGGGCTGCCATGTCACAATGTTTACTCATTGAACTTGCAGTCCACTAAACCCCTCCCCCTGATCTTTTTTTTTTTCCAGATCAACTATTTAGCAAAGTATACTTTATTTTGTACTTAAAAGATTATTTTCTGAACTTAAGGGTAATATTTCATATTTTTCATTAAATTTAAACTACATACATGCACACACAAACTGCATATGAAATTTAAGGAACTTTAAAAAAAAGCCTACTCTGGCATGAGAAGTTCCCTTTGGTACAGTTGCTAAATTTCTATTTTGTGCCACATAGTCATAATCTAAACATCTAAAAGTGGAAAACAACATGGGCATGGTATATTTGAAGAACGGTAAATATATGGATTGATCAATGGGCATATATGATTTCTGATAGAAGGCTGCATTTTTAGATGTGCAGTAGTGGCTCTAGGGTTTATGACAAAGAACCTGAGTATTTTAGTGAATGAGAGGCTCACTAGGAAGTACCTGGAGAATATACCTGATGAGAAAAAAAAATGGATGGAAAAACATGACCAATGCCATCAAGTTAAATACTCAGAATAACTGTTCAATTAACTTTATAATGGATGTAGTTCAATAACAATTTAAAATTCATTCTCATCTTGATATAAAAATTGCCAATCTAGATTTAAGTCATAAAAGCCAAATGGATGACTTAAAGGAATTTTCATGGTTAATATGATCTTGTGAGGAAAAAAAAATAGTGAGCAAGCCATGAATATGTATGAAATGTACTAACCATACTCTTTATTATGCAATAGTTCTCCAAAACAAAACTGGAAACATGCTATTGGATATAAGCAATTAATGAGCATTTATTAAACATCTATTATATGTTAGTGACACAAAGAAAAAATAGTCCTGTGCCCTCAAGAGGCTTAAATTCTATCAGAAAGAATACATAAATATATGAAATATATACAAGATAAAACTGAAGAAAAGAATTCTTGATACCCTTAATCAACAAAAGTAAAATCCTACTGTTTAAGATGATGGAAGGAATTAAAATGGTACAAAGTACAAAGTAATTCATCAATAAACTATATAAGGCTTGAGAAGCAAATTAGAGGAGAGAATCTCCAAAGAAGGATATGAAAAATTTCTAGTCTAGATGGTCAAAAGAAGTCCATAATGATAATAAAAGTAATGTCTTGTTTGAAGGGTCATTTGTACAAAATGAAAACATTTTGCCAGGCTGCTGCAAGAAAAGAAGGATTAGGCTTCTTACTCCTAACCTCGTATTTGGAATGTAGAAGTTGGTTATTTCTAGACACTCCCCTTCTTTCTTCAGGTGAGACTTCCTACCTTCCTCACCATCCCAGAAGTGGGGTGGGGGTCTCTGAGCACAGGGAAAGCCCTATGTACTTAATCAGACAGTAACTACTATTGAGTTTGACTTTTTCCCAGGAGAAATGGTTCATGCTTTTACTCTGAGAATTTATGAAATATAAATAAGATTTTCTTTCATTTATTTGCAGACATTCTAGCTGGAAAAAAATCCTGATGATTTCTAACAAAGAATCCATTTTTTCTCTCATCCTTCTGCATACAGTAGGTGAACCACCTCAAACACTTATAAATAAAAAATTGCTATAGTCAGTTATGGTTCCATAATGGATTTCAAAATTAATTGCACAGAAATGTAAACAAACTTTAGAGAACTGGTAATGGTAAGCTCCCTACTGGAAGAAAAGGGAGAAGAAGCTGACCTTTCACCATGTTATGGTTTTCTGAATGGAAAGTTCTACAATGGCCAGTTTACCCAGGCGTGAAAGGGCAGAGATGGCAATAGTATTAGCTGTTCAAATGCAAGTCATGGACATCTACAACATGGATGATATTCAAGTTATATGGTGCCAATTTTAAAAAATCATCTAGTAGAAACTTTCCTCAATTACATCACATGTGATTTGTACTAATTAAACGTGAAATTCTTCAAGTATCAAGAAAAATAGAAAATGAAGACTGAGCTTCAATGTAGAGGTCAAAGTGAACCAATGAAAGAGGCAATATTTATAAAGACCTTTCCAAGCAAGATACATTAAATATGAGGCTATTAAGATGTAAGCCAAAGTTTTATGTATGTTGAAACTGATTTGTATTATGAAGTTAAATTTTAATGGGGGAAAAATGCTTTAGCAAAATTAATACCTATTCATTATTCTTAATGTATAGTTTTGGCACAGTAAAATGATCCAGGTGTTCCTACAGTAATTCATATAACATTAACAGCACTCCAAATTCATCACTTCAGGTATTAATACAAAGATTAATATGTAATAAAAATGAGGAAGGGGATTGATAGATGTTCTCAGAGCACATAATAAACAGGTTAAAAATCTGCAAAAATACTTTTGGAACAAATCTAAAAGTAGGGCTAACAACATATATACAACACTAAGTTTGGCTAACAACATATATACTAACACTAAGTTTGTTGAATGTAATCAAAAGTAATTTTCTCTGATGGACAATGGAAACTGCAAATTACCAGTGGAAATTACAAAATTTTATCATATCCTAGGAGGATATAATAAGGTGGTTAGAACTATACACCAGGACCTCACTATCTTTGTAAACTGACAAAAAAAAATTCTCATACTGAAAATACCCAAAGGTATCCTTGAGAATTTAATAAATAAACTTCACCTGGAGTACCATTACAGAGAGCTTCTAAACATATTTATCTACAAAAATTTAAGAAAAACTTTTAGATAAATGTTGCCACTCAATCTTTAAGTTCCATGGAATGAAATACTTTCAAAATGTGGGGACTTATGTAATGGAGGGTTACCAGGGATGTTAACTATTATTATTTGGGTTCACACTGGGGTGAGAGAGACAGGAATGACAGATGGACAGGACCAAACAAGGTAGGGAGACCAAGTTTAACTACTAGGAGGTAACAGTTACTGGAAATGGCAGTTAGGCCCAACAGTCAACTCAGCCCTCCTAAGCAAGGGCGTATGGAACCAGCAGGCAAAAGCCAAAGGTTTATAACAGTTTAATTGGGGAAAACAATAATAAAGCATGGGAATAAGGGATTCTACACTTACAAGCTAAGGGCAAAACACAGGGTCAAGGGAGGGACTTATCTACACTAATCAAAGACCTAAGCCAGGCAGGGCCCAGAGAATAACAGGACTGGAGTGGGAATCCTCACAGTAGAGTCTAGAGATGTTTTCAGGATGCCAAGAACCAACTCCTCCGGAACTGATGGTCCAAAGCAGCCCAGTAGGGAGAGAAGTCTGCAAGCTGTCCACCAGATCACAGATCACTCCCTACTCAGTGCTGTTGTGCAGGATAGATGTCCTCTGCTTCCAACCTTCACCACACTCCAGGATCCCAGGGAATCAGGGTGCAACTCCACAAGCTCTGAGGTCTCCCAGGGAATCAGTTACTGCCTGTCCCAACCAACATGGAGTCCTTCTCAGAGAGTGCAAGCCACTTTCTGCTTCCCCATTCCATGCAGAATTCTCCAGCCCTTCCTGCTAAGTCTCCTACATAACAACTAAATAATAATGTTCCTCACAACATTTAGCAAATGAAATTGAAGTTTTTTTGGGAACCAGATAAAGAACAGTAATCCTGATATCCTGTAAGCTATCAGTTATCCCTAAAGATGCTTTCACTACATCTACTGATGAGCATACCATCACAATATTTTTTCTAATTAAAAAAAGCAGTCATTTAAAATAGTCAAATTACACAATAGTCCTCAACATATTTAATGTAAAAGAATTATGGCAGGACGGCAACAAGCCCATTTCTTGCCTTAAGTCTATCAAAAAGATGTTTCCACACTGAAGGCGCTTAATAAATTCTTGTTAAATTGCTGAAATAAATGTATACTATTCCAAAATAGGGAACAATGTTCACTGAGGCAAACAATTCAGTACATGACTGGTGGCAGAAAACAGCTAGATTTGGGAGCAACATAGAAATATGAAAGAAAGTAGTAACATAAGCACTGAATCAGAAATGTATCTCCAGATTCTTTCCATTTGGAATAGTTCCTACAATCAAAAAAGTCTCAAGAGCAACAAAACTGAGGGCGGAACCACGTGGAACATACTTTCTATAGTCATTTCCGTCCTTCCTAAAAACTCGTCTAGTCATTGGTCAAATTGGCCCCACCCCCAAAAGTCCCATCCAATGGGACAACTCTCCTTTCTAATGCTACTCTTCCAATCTCCTTCCAGAAATGTTGTTTAAAGACCACGTCCCTTTTCTCGGCTTCCACTGGCCTTTAAGGGATATTTCAACTTCTTTTCGACCTTCCCAAATCCCCTAGCGAGGACAAATCTCAGAAATGCGGCCATCTCCAAAGGCCTAGCAAGGAAACCGGAATCGTAGACGGGACCCCACCGCTGCCTGATGATGCATTTCCGGTGCCGCAATTGTCCTCTCTAACGGCCTGGGAGATCTGGGGCTACGCCCCTCCGAGAGGCGAGGTGTTCATCTCTCCGCCTCCTGAACTCACACTAGGTCTCGGTGAGTGGGAGCAGGACTACCGCTGGTCCGGGAAAGCCCCGAAGAGCCAGCGCTTAATTTTCATGGGGCCAGTCCAGCTAAGCCCCTAGGAGACGAGACAGTACAGGACTGGGCGGGGGAGGAGGTTGTCCCAGAGTCTGCTGGGAGGAGCCAGTCACCTCCCCTCCCCCTTCCGCTCTTCCTCTATTTTCCCCCTTTTCTTCCTTTTCCCTTCCCTTTTCATCCCGCCTACCCAGCACTTTTCTTTCTTCCCCTCTCCCCTTCCCACTTTTCTGAATCCTGGGGCGAGTCCTGCTTTGGGCCTTATTTTATAATACACTTGGCATCATCTTGCCTTGCTTCCTGCTTCATTGTTGCAGGCTGCCATCTCCCGGATAGGCATAGGCATCAGTCTTTAAGCTCTGCACACTTACCTGATGCTTGTTGGATCGTAGCATCCCAAACTACACACGAGCACCCCAGATTGAGAACTGTGCCCCCTAGAAATTCTTGTGGAGGGGTCTGGCAGAATTTTCCTAGCGGGTGGATATTGTTTCATTTTTTGTGCTTGTATCCTGCAGTCCCTGGCATTTGGAACATACTTAATAAATACTAATTGATTGTTGATTAATTATATTGACTTCTTAAGTAGGTTTACCTGAACTCAGTGTAGTGAAAGGAATTCATGGATTTGAGGTCACAAAACTTTGATTTAGCTGACTCCTGGCTGTTATTTAAAATCCAAGTGATCTTCAGAAAAATCTCATAACCTGGCTCATTTGTAAAATGAAAAGGTTAGACTTGATGACTTAAGTCAGTCATTCAGTTAGCTAGTATTTATTAAAACTCCTACTGTTTGCCTCTAAGGACCCTTCTAATTACAAACCTTTATCTTATAACTATTAAATCTATTTTGATTCCTTTTCTCTGTCTGCTTCCTTCTTGACCTTTCTTCAACATTTGACACTAAACTTTCCTCCAAAACACCCTCTTCTCTGGGATTTTACCTGGTTCTTCTATGCGTTCCTTCTCCATCTCCATTGCTGGATCATCGTGTCCCTTTTTTCTCTACTCTGGAGTATACTCATATATAGGTGTATTTCAGAATTCTGTTTTAATCCATTCTCTCCTCTTTTTTTTCCTTAATTTTTTTTCCAATTATAGTAGAAACAATTTTTGGCAATTGCTTTCTGACATTTTGAAATTCAGATTTTCTCTTCCTCTCCCCCTCCCAGTTGGTAAATGGTCTGATATAGGTTATACCAGTGCTTTGATACAATATATATTTCCATATGCCCCATGTTGTGATTAAAAGACACATCACATACAGTAAAAAAAAACTCATGAAGGAAATAAAGTGAAGAACCTTGCGCTTTGATCTGCAATGGGATTCCAATAGTCCTTTCTTTGAGAGCTCTTTTGTTTGTTATTATGAATCCCTTGGGGTTATCTTGGAACCTTGTTTGTTTTTTTGTTTGTTTGTTTTTTAAACCCTTACCTTTGGAGTCACTACTGTGTATTGGCTCCAAGGCAGAAGAGTGGTAAGGGTAGGCAGTGGGTGTCAAGTGACTTGCCCAGGATCACACAGCTGAGAAGTGTCTGAGGCCAGTTTTGAACCTAGGACCTCCCATCTCTAGGCCTGGCCCTCAATCCAATGAGCTACCCAGCTGCCCCCAGAACCTTGTTTTGCTGATAATAGTTTAGCCTTTGCTAGTTTAGCCTACCAGTACCACTAGGGGGTCTGTATCCTAAAGAGATCAGTTAGGAGAAAAGGAACTATTTATAAAAGTTTTTAGCAGCTCCTTTTGTAGTGGCAATGAATTGGAAACTAAGAGGTTGCCCATCAATTGGGGAATGGCTGAACAAGATGTGGTATATGGTTGTGGTAGAAAACTATTTTGCCATAAGAAATAATGAACTGAATGAGTTCAGAAAAACCTGGAATTCCTTAGAAGAAAAATGAAGTGAGGGGCAGCTGGGTAGCTCAGTGAATTGAGAGCCAGGCCTAGAGACAGGAGGTCCTAGGTTCAAATCCGGCCTCAGACATTTCCCAGCTGTGTGACCCTGAGCAAGTCACTTGACCCCCATTGCCTACCCTTACCACTCTTCCACCTATAAGTCAATACACAGAAGTTAAGGGTTTAAAATAAAAAAAAAAAAAATGAAGTGAGCAGTACCAGGAATACAGTGTATATAGTAAAAGAAATATTGTATAATCATCCTGTGAAGGACTAAACTATTCTTTGCATGTTCTTGGTGATCTGCCTCATCAACTCATCTCTGCAGAAGATTTCCATATCTGTATATCCAGTCCTAGTCCTCCAAAATTCTAGTCCCAAGTCACCATCTGATATTGGAAATTTACAGCTAGAAATCTTTTAGGCATCTCAAATTTAATATGTTCAAAACAAAACTCATTCTCCCATATTCTACTAATTTTCCTGTTTCTGTTGCAGTCACCATTTTTTCCCCTAGTCACTTAGGTTTTCAAATTTGGGAGTCGTCCTTTGCTTTTCCTTCTCTTAATAGCTGGTCAGTTGTCCATTCTACTTTTACAATATTTCTCATATCTGCCCTTTTTCTTTCTAAGCATCCTAGTTCAGTTTCTTATCATCTCTCCTTCAGACTACTGCAATGGCCTTTTTTTTAAAAATTTTGAATATTTTCCCATAGTTACATATTTCATGTTCTTTCCCTCTCCCCCAACCCCCTCACCCCCCCCTATAGCTGATGCACAATTCCACTGGGTTTTACATGTATCATTGATCAAGACCTAATTCCATATTATTGATACTTGGACTAGAATTATCGTTTAGTGTCTACATCCCCAATAATATCCCCATCAGCCCATGTGTTCAAGCAGTTGTTTTTCTTCTGTGTTTCTCCTCCCACAGTTCTTCCTCTGAATGTGGCTAGTTTTTTTTCTCATAAGTCCCTCAGCCTTGCTCTGGATCCACTGCAATGGTCTTCTAATTGGTCTCCCTACCTTCAGCCCCGCCCAATGCAGTTCATCTTTATAGCTGCTAAATTGATATTCTTAGAGCAAAAATCTGACCATGTCATTGTTCTGCCTAAGAAACTCTAGAGGACTATAGGATAAAATACCACTACTTGGCTTTTAAAGCCCTTCACAGGCTATTTTTAGCTTACCTCTTTAGGCTTCTTATACTCTATATACTACTCTTCATTTCCAGCCAAATTGACCTGTTCCCTATACAGAACATTCTATCTCCTTTGTATAGGCCCTTGTAGGTGAAGGTGTGCCATGTATGTCCCGGTGGTACCTGAGGACATTTTTTGCATGCCCCACCTCTCTGTATAGCTGTCCTATGCAAGCACTTCCTCCTTCCACTGTCTGGGGTAAGTGGTGGGCTCACAGGCAGCTTGAAATTGTAGTTTGAGCACAGGATCTCAAAAAGGTTCACCAACGCTATTATGGGCTGTACCCTATATCTGGAATATATTCCCTTTGTCTGAAAGAGGAAGGCAGAGGAAAGGAGGACTCCCTCATCACCTTTATCTCAGAGAATCTAAGACCCAGCTCAAATTCAACTTCTATATGAATCCTATCCTACTCTAGTGAGTTTCTAGTTCTTTCCTATCTGGAATTACTTTGTATATTTATTGTGTATAGATTTTGTTTATCCCAGTAAAATATTAGTTTCATTGAGGGAAGGGACTGTTTCTGCTTCATTTTTTGTCATTTCATAAAAGGTAATTGTCTGAGTGAAGGCTGGCAGATGGTTGTGGAGGCCCTTGAAGTGGTCTTGACTTTTTATTTCTTTTTTTTTTTTGGTGTATTTATTATATCTATCTGTTATCTCAACCCATGGTTCCTAGGATTGTACCATGTCATGGGAGACACTCAGTAAATATACTTTCCATATAAGTTTTATTGGGATTAAATAAGCATTTTAGTCAATTTGGATCTTAGTAGCTAAGGACAGGAGAAGAATGCTGAGAAGTACCTTTAAGGCCCAGATGGAATCTTGGAGAGAGTTTCTGGAAGGGCATTCTGAGGACCCTGAGGTTTGCAACTGCCAAGAACTCTTAGAGTAAGGTTTAATTCTGAGAGGCTGATTGGATCTTGCTCTCTGGAAAACTGTGGAAAACTGAGTGGCAGTTGAAAGAGGAGAACAAGTTGGAGTTTTGGGAATAAGTTTGTGAAAGAAAACAACTGAGAAGAGAAAGACTTCTTTTCCTCTGTGTGGCTGCAGAGGGGAGCAGGCCAACTATGGCCTATCAAGGCCAACTGAAGCATAACTAGGCCCTGGAAAAGCTGACAGTTAGAAGAATAGGCTGGAAAAAATACAAGAAGACAGTAACTGTAAATTATATATAAGGAGATTATTAATTAGTATAGGTTATTTAGAATAGATACTGAGGATTAGTGATAGATTAAGGAGTTTTAAGGAGGTTTGAGTTTTCTCGAGCAGGAAGAAGGTTCTCACAAATCAGTAGTGTGGGAAAAGTTTAGTTTCCTTTTAGAATAAGGGAATATATTCTCAAGCCTTCATTTACCTCTCCTTCCCTTCCTTAAAACCTTTCAAAAAATATTAAATAAGTTTTGTATAAGCTGTCTCCCAGTAAGTTTCACTCAGCCATCTCCCATGAGGTCCAGACAGTTACCACAAAACCTCAGCTTAAACTAGCTGGTAGCCAGCTGGCTTTCAGACAACAATAACAACAACTAAAGTCAAGAAAAGATACTCTGTCCCAATTTCCATCCAACATTTCCAAAAAAAAGTGGGTAATGCATTGGTATAGATTACTGTGTGGATAAGCAACACTGTAGAATTGTTATTACTCATGGTTCTTTATCCTTTCCTCCCATCAGATCCCGAAGTTCTTCTTGTTCTTCCTTGAGAAGGGGGTAAGCACAAGAGGTCCCATGATGGCTGCTATAAATTTGCTAGCTCAAACCCAGGTGAGCTTTTGTCATTTTTTTAAATAGACCAGATTTCAGACAAACTAGTAAAAAATAGTTCTTAAATATACACGGTGTCCAAATATTTATTGAGTGAATGATGAAATGATTAAAAAGTCCAGCTTGTACTAGATGGTGAAGTGATTGAAAAGCCTGACCTTACACAGCAGAATGGTCTGGATTACAACAAGATGGAATTATAAGCCAAGGAATCATGGTTGTGATATTCAGGAATGTTTTATGACCTACTGATGAATACTATCTTAGTTAGTCATAAAGTTTTAGTGACTTTTTTAAATGGAGTCATTACCATAATTGGTATTCATTGTTGCCTTTTCCTTTTTTACACTGTTAAAATTCTGAAAGAATTCTAAACTAGACTTAAGATCCTGGATTAGAGGAATTTGGGATGTTTGGGAGCTAGAGCTAGGTCTAAGCAGATTGACCACAAAGTTATAGAAAAATCTCATTTGAGCCTCACATCAGACAGTCATTAAAAGTGCTTACAATATGTTAGGCACTTTGTCTGGCTCTGGAAATACAAAGACTAAGAAGAAACTGTTATGAAAAAGTGGGTAATCTAGGCAGGTCTCAGGGAATTTGGGTAGTGAGGAGGGATAAAAGGGATATGAGGTGATTTGAAGGGGAATGAAGGAGACAGTTGAGTATAGGGAAGGATGAGGTGGTATATAGGAAGGTAAGGGAATGACAGGGAGTATACAGGAGGGCAGCTTAAACAGACTTATTCACCAAGGCTAGAGACAGACAATACTGAGGAAATAGGCTGAGATTCTTTAATCAGGGAAGGTATCTCTAAGGTACAGGGGGATTGGGCCAGTCGGAAATGTTTTATATCTGGCTGGACGACTTCTCTTGTTAATTTCTAAGTCCCTTGAGGGAGGAGACAAGAAGACTCCTCCCTGCCAGTGAAACTGATGGCTGCAGGAAGTCTCTGGTAGGTACTTCCTGCCAAGATGGATGCCTTCAGTTTCCTCAAGAAATAAAAAGAAAATAATTCCTTCCCTCTTCAGCCCTTGCCTTAATCTTCAATACAATATTCACCAGACACTTTGAGTAGGTAACAAAGGGGATTTATTAAAGTCAGGGATAATCAGAAGGAGAGAGGGGTTTAGGGTTTTGTAACAGCCGCTAGGGAGAAAGCTGATGGTGGAGGAAGGGTCACAGGAGGGGGTTAGACTGAGAGAGCCTACTCTCCCCGTCAGGAAGATTTGACTGCCTTAAAGTAAAGTATTTAACAAATCACTAAATTGGGGTTAACTTGTTTAGGATGGCCTACTTGCCTACAGAATCTAAATCCACTATGTCCAATCACCAAGCCACCCTTCCTCCCAGGGCCCAAAAGGAAATTCAAGGAAATAGCAGGAATGTAATGGAGAGATCAGGGAGAGGTCCAGAGAAATTAGATAGGTCCAAATTTCCCTAATACAAAATAAGTACAGGCTAAGCCCAAGCACAAAAACAGAAGCCCCCCAGACAAAGCAAGAGCCAGAAGGCAAAAGCCCTGTCAGTTGGACTTCAGCCCTATTTATAGCCGCAGGCTCCAACTGACTTTCTGAAAATCCTAAACCCTCCAACTGCCTTTCTGTGACAGAACTTGCATTACAAAACACTTTCTTAATTTGAGGAGCTCACATTATGTTGGGGGGGATAGTCTAGGGAGAGATGCTCAAGTAAGTATATACAAAAAAAACCCTGATTACCTTCAATTCTCATAGCATCTGATCATAGCTTAAGCCAAAGATTTCCTTTACCCCTCTCTCCTTACATTCCCTGTTCCCTTTCCCTAAGTCTGTTATCATTAAATCTCAAATTCACTTAGGTAAATGTCATTCTTTACCTTAAGGATTAACAATCATATCCTTGGGTATTTGAAGAAAGAGGGATTATTTCCAACTGAAAGTTAAGTCACAGTCAATTAGTATTTATCCACATCTTGGGATCAGGATAAGCACTTAGAAGAGCTGTGTAATCTGAACCACAGTTTCTTCACTTGACTACTTGTTCTGGGACACTGTTATATTGAAGTTGGGTGTAGCAGTTTTTTCACAAATATTCCTGGGGAGTCTTAGTGTTTCACTACCATAACTTGGTGTTACACCTAAGGGTTTCCGTACTCACTCAGCTTCAGCTTCTCATACCATCAGAGAACTTCCATGTTGAGATCACTTTATCATCTCTGATAATCTGATAAGGATAGTTTAGTTGATAAGGAAATAACGGGACACGAAGATCTTTTACCTCATGCTTCCAGCCCTGGCTCCAGGAGCATGGAGTTTATTATATATGTTTCAAGACTCATTTCACACAAAAGAACCCCTCCGAAACTTTGCAGATGTGCAGAAGTTACAAATTATGTCATATCAAAACACAAAAAGTCTCATTGGCTTCAGAACAGACCAAGGCCAAGGCTGAATTTTGACTAGGTTCTTCTCAGAAAGCCAAGTCAGGGAATATTTTCTCAGGGTTGAATTGCCCCTGCTAAAGTTTTGGCCTAGGCTGTGGCTGCATTCCCAGGCAAAGGGAAATAGTGTTAACCCTTTAAATTTAAGTTTGCTAGGAACTTAAACCTTTTCAATAAGGCCACAATACTTTTCAACAAGAAATCACAAGGATCACAAAAGGGGTCAATAGAAGAGTCTTAGATTTTTATCTCTTCTCTTATTGGCTTCCCATACCCCCATTATTGTATAACAATGTGAGAATGAGAGATGGCCAGGTAGAGCCAGGTAAGGAGGCAGTTGGTTATAGAAAACCTTGAATGTCAGGCTAAACAGTTTGAACTGGAATCTTAAATCCACAGGAAGCTATCGAAAGTTTTGAGTAGAGCGAAAAGAACAAGACAACAGTAGGAAGTGTTGATTAGAGGGAGAAGGAGCAGGAGTTAAGAAAACCATTTGGGATAGTTTTATATTGAATCTCTGGGAGCTTGAAGTTCACTGTTGATTGACAGGTGAATCAGTTGGATGGAATGTTCCCAGAGAGGCATGAGGACCCATGAAGAGAGCAGTTGAGAACCCTGAGAGAGGTTCTTGGGTCTTTGACCTGTCCCCTGAGGCTAGAGATTGATGTGGATCCTGATCTTTGGGGGATATAAAGACTTGCAAACTCAACCCTGCAAGCTCCTCCTGTGTTTCCTGTACTGTTATCAACTTGTATAGACCACCATCTCTGTGTCTACTGTCCCTAGGTATTAGGGACAGTAGATATTAGGAGTTTCATCATCTTAGTTATCTAGGCTTCCCAGGGCCTGGGAGGGATCCGGGAAGTGGGCAGGAGAAGAAGAAGAGGGTGGAAAGGGCAGATATCTCAACTGATAAAGCTTAAGATCTACTGAAGAAGAAGCTGAAGATTTCACGGCAGTTTGCCTACTCTGGTTTAGCCCTGGCCAGGCTGTACCAGAGAGAAGCTATCATCTTGATTCCTTCATTTGCCTACAGTTAGAGATTCACTAGTATCAATTTAGAGTAGGGTCTCCCATTACCTCTATCCCACACCATTGTCCTTCTTACCAAATATATTCAAGTTTTAAAAGTACCTTCCTGAATTGGTTTCCAAAGCATATTTGGGAAGGGAGTCACGCAGTCAGATTACCAACATTACCTGAGCTGAAGAGCCCAATTTAATAATATCAATTAACCCCAGGTGGGTCCTGAAGGGATAAACAATTTGACCTAAAGGATTCTGCCTGGGCAACTGTTATAAAGGAGGAGTGCCATCCTATCATCTCTCTGTACTCCAACTTCATATACATCAAATAGAGTTAGTGACCTTCTTTTAATATAATAATTTTTGGCGTAGCCAGGCTTTGGACCTGTTGAATCAGCAAGAGATAATGGGGATTGTGAGGATTGTTTTTGTCTTAAGCACACTAGCCATGCTTTTGTATTCCTTCACTCAGGGAGTGATGAGGCTTTGGTTTTGTACCATACCAGAATACCTGATGAAGCTGGTACAAATATATGACACATACAAATACTTAACTATAATCCCTGGCAGAGTTTTTGTCCTACCTGCCAGCAGTGGTTGTGGCTTTAGTGACTTTTATACAAGCAATTATGGCTGTGAAAAAGGTTTATTCTTGGGTTTTTGGCAAAGCAAGATCAGACAAAGATAATGTTATGTCCCTTATGAGAGATCAATTGAAAATTATGATAGAGATCAACAACAAAATCAGACTGGGACAGGAATTAGATAGACACACAATTTTACAATTAGAACTTATAGAAGGCATGTATCTCCCTAAGGACAAAATGACTGCCAAGAAAGTTATGGTTGACATGGGTACACAGACTGAGACGGAAAATGAAAAAGAGACTGGTGTTGCTACACAAATTGAGGAGGGAGCAATGGCATCGGCTACTGTGACATTGTTCCCATTGTAGATCAGACTCAGTTTAGGGCTGATGGTGAAGCTGTAAATATGAAAACTTACAAGGCTTTCAAAGCCCAGGATTTGGAGGTGCTTAGGAAAAGGGTCCCCAAGTTTTTCCTTTCACCTTACGAGGCGGCTAAAGAATTAAAGAGGACATTCAGCCTTTTTAGCCCATCATACCAGGACATGGAATTCGTGTTAGAGGAATTTTTCACATCTAGTGAAAAGGCTAGGTTCATTGAAGAAACTAGATCGAATGCTACTTTGATGGACTGGCCTAGGGACCATTCCACTATTAATTTAAGCTCTCCTGAGAACATGAGAAACCTGTTAAAGTGCAGATCAGATCTTTTAGAGGCGGTAAAAATACACGCTAAGCGTCCAAACAGCTGGAGTAAATTTGAAAAGATGAGGCAGTCTGAGGAGGAACATCCTAGCTTGTTTTTGGACAGACTGATGGAAAATTCAGAGAATTTGTTGGGTTTTAACAGAGATCAGGCGGATGAGGCTGTACCTCACGTCAAGAGGCAATTTATAAAGGGAGCAAGTGTACCAATACAGGTGTATTTTAGGCAAAGTTATCCTCAGTGGGAAGAGTTGTTTTTGGAAGAAATTAGAAAGCATGCCACTTACATCCATGAGTCCAGGCAAAAGGAAAATCAAATCAAGCATGAGCTAGACTCTGAGAAAGACAGAACCATTTAAGAAGTGAAGCGTCAACTCAAGGAATCTCACAGAGAGAGAGAGATCGAGATGAATTTCGAATTTTGCTTTGCAAATTGCTAAGGATAGAGACTCTAAACCTAAATCTACCTATTATAGGCAAAAGAAATCAAATAGATCAATTCCTAGGTGCTATCTTTGCCACAGACTAGGCCATCTTTTGAAGGACTATAGATTCAGGAAACAAATTGACTTCAGTAAAGATAAATCAGATTCCTACAAGAGATCCTATGCTAGTAACAGTTGGGCAAGCAAAGCACAAAAATCTCAGGCTTATTGCCAGCATGAGTGCAAGAAATCAGACAAACCATCTTTAGAGGAAAGGGAGAGATTTTTGACGCTAGGAGCCAGGCCAAGGAGTGGACATCCGTTATGAAGGTTAATTTCTAAGACGCATCAAAGAGAAAAGGCAGAAATAGAAAAAAGCTCAGAGGCATGAATGAGGCTGTTTTATTGATGGAAAATATTGAGGGTAATCAATATACTATATTTGAGCAAAGGAAGAAGTCAATGGCTGATTTGGAGTTGCAAAATGATGTAGAGAAGATGCATAAAGAAATTTATGGCAGGGAAAATTCTCTTGTGGGAAGCACAAATCCACAGACTTCAGTAGAAGGAGTGGGAAATTTTGACAGAAACCTAGTGTCAAAAGGGTTAAAATTTGAGCTAGGAAGTCAAAAATACATTGTTGCGAATAACATTCATTATTATGTTGAACAATGAAAGTAGCCAAGGGAATCATTTGGGAAAAGTTTCCAAACCCTCAAACTTGTGCTTTGCCAGAGAGAAAAATGTATCTATTAGTGTAACTCTTGGAAGCAAAATGGAGGACAAGAGAGTAACAAAGTTACAGACTCTGTTCTCAAGCCCAGAGAGCACTATAACACCAGTGAAAGAGATACTTTTCAGTCTAAACCCCGAGGCTGTGAGTTTTGAGCCTAAATACAAGGTAGCCAGTGAGTTGCCAGAACAACCGGTAACTAGCAGAGGGAAAAAGTTCACTTGTACAGACAGAGCCATCGGAGATTGTTAATAACTCAGAATTTAACACACAAACAGGGTTAAAACCTCAAGTCTTGGTGAGGGGGGAGGATATTACACCTAATCCTGTTCCTAAAGCCATGGTTAGAGACTTACAAAGCCCTGGAATGGTGGAAGAAACGGTCACATTTCAAACTCTGATTCAAGAGAAGCCATTTTGTTCTCAGTGCTCTATAAGATAGGCAACAAGGGGGAGGGGCAGACTTAGACTCTTACCAAATAGAGGATGTGCTAATGGGAGAAGACATTTTCCAGTAAGTGAATTCTTGTTGTGATTACCATGGACCTTCTAATAGAGAGGCATTAAATTCTAAAACCAGCACTATCCAGCTACTAGAGAAAGATACCCAGCTGTTTCCTTTGCATAACAACAATGTTCATAACATCTAATGGGAAAGCAATAGCATATGGGAAACTGATAAGCGAATTGTTAGAGGCCATACAATTACCAGCAAAGTTATCTGTCATACACTGCAGGGCACATCAAAAGCTAGTGGGACCAATACAGATAGGCAATCACAGAGCTGACATTAGGGCGAAATTTGCAGCCAGGTGTGGACAAAAAGCTATATTTCACCTAGCCTTAGTGGATAGAGATGAACTATTACAAGCCTATTCACAAAAGAAAGTGGAATATTGGCAGAAAAATCTTGGAGCCACTCTGGTGAATGGAGTGTGGATTTCAATCTCTGGAAAACCGTTTTTGCCAAAATTACTGTACCATACTGCATGTGCAGTAGTGTGTAGAAAAGGCCACTATGGAGTTTTAGGAGTGGTAGATACAATTCGCAAAAGCTGGATAGCAGTAGGAGTGACTACAGAAGCAAAAAGAGTGTGTAATGGTTGTCTCATATGTCAACAATACAACAAGGCTGTAATTAAGACCAGAGCCTTTGGAGGGAAACCAATAGCTTTCACACCGTTTGAGTGTCTACAAATAGACTATGTCGCAATGCCTAGATGTCAACAGTATAGACACATACTCATGATAGTGGACAAGCTGACTAAATGGCCAGAAGCATTCCCAGCTAAGAAAAATGATGCAGCTTTTGTAGCAAAGATGTTATTGAGGGAGATAATTCCAAAGTTCTCTATACCATCAGTAATTTCGTCTGACTCTGATAGTCATTTTGCAAATTCTATTTTAAAGCAAATGTACCAGGTGTTAGGGATCAAGAGACACTTGTGTTCTATCTATCGACCTCAATCATCAGGAACTGTGGAACGGACTAACCAATCTCTGAAATCTATGATTGGAAAGCTATGTACAGAGAGTCATCTCAAATGGCCAGATGTTTTACCTATGGCACTTTTCTATTTGAGAAGTCAACCAAATAGTTGAACTCATTTGTCACCTTTTGAACTATTATATGGTCAGCAGCCATGGATGGGAAAAGCTCCACGAGACACTAATTACCTATCACATTTAGGGATTGAGTGCAAAATCTATGAGTATGTCACATTATTAAAAGAGAGATTGGATGAACTACAGAAGTCATCTCTAATACAACAAAGAGTTCCTCTTGACTTTAGTCTTCATGATTATCAACCTGGAGATAAAGTATATATTGAAACTTTATAAGAAAATCAGTATTACAACCAAAATGGATTGGTCCTCATGAAATAATCTTGGTAACACCATCTTCAGTAAAGGTTAAAGGAAAAGATGCTTGGTATCACTACGCTCACCTAAAGAAAGACCTCAGAAAAGCAAAGTCCTCATCAAGAAATGAGTCTGAAATGCAAGAAACAGAATCTCAACTAAACATGCGGTCTCAATC
The DNA here is from genome assembly GCF_016433145.1 of Gracilinanus agilis. NCBI lineage: Eukaryota > Metazoa > Chordata > Mammalia > Didelphimorphia > Didelphidae > Gracilinanus > Gracilinanus agilis. The sequence continues at coordinate 94,231,800 of NC_058130.1, forward strand.
ACAAGACACAGAATCTGATATAGAAATAAAACAGAGATCATACTTGAAAAAGCCTCAAACAAGAAAACACCAAGAGACAGATAAATATCAAGAACAGGATACTCAAATCACTGATTTGGATCACACAAAGACCTCATTCATGTATGAAGATCAACAGTTAAGTTTATCAGAAATAAGTAGTAGTGAAGAAGAAGAAGAAACAGAATATTAGTCTAAACATTATACATTTACACCATAGACAAGTGCAAACATAAAGTCTCATAAAGAAATTTTGTGGCAACACGAAATTCTGACATAACATCACAGTCATGCATTGGTTTCTGATCCAGGGATTCTTCAATCAAGTCGACGACAGGAAAGATGGGTTTCCAGCAAAGGAGAAGAGAGATGAAATCCCGAAGAGTTCCAGAGACATCAGGACATCAGGACCAGCACAAGGACAAGAGGAGACATTGCACTGACAGACTGTACAAGGACCTGAACTGTGACAACAACTGTGACTTGGACATCATCACCAGGAGACTCACAAGAAGTGAAGATCAGCGGATGAAGATTAGGTTTGAATAGGTGCAAGGTTTTCACATTCAGACACTAATCACAAGGGAAATGCACATATAGAATGCATGCAACAGGACATAAGCTGATTGACAGAGAAATTCTGAAGAAGAAGGTGAGTATAAACACAGACAGGATATGTTAGGTCATGAGTCCAACACATAGTTGCAATAAAGTCACATCACATGTACATATTGTAAATAAAATGTATATAGTTAAAGAATAAGAAACTACAATGACCCAAATGAGCAAGAGAGTTAAGATTCCTTGCAAGGTCTAAAGTAGTCATTTCATGAGAACATCACATGAAAACCTTGTACATATGTAATTTTGTTACTAACATATATTGCATAAGTCTACTAACCCGTAGGGAAAGAGTAGATGTAGGGATGTTCAAATTTTAGTTAGTATAGGATCAGTGTAAAATAGTTATGAATGTTCGAATAGAATTGTTTGAAAGAGTGTTAGGTAGACATTGTGTAGAGTAGGTTAGTTAGAAATGAAAACTAATGGACTAACACATTAACTACAGTATAAGATTTACTGACAGACTAATGTTTCTAACTATAGATTAGGGAATAGAAATGTTAGAGTTTAATATGAGTTAGGAATGTTGTTTGAAGTTAGTATTAGAAATACAGAGTTGTTGCAAATTTCTTTATTTTAAGGTTAGGAAACAACATAGATGATTGTTCTTAAATGTTATGACAATGTTCATATGTTATGTTTATGTTCAACTGATGTGTTCATGGAATGTTGTATTCAAATCCCACACTTTCCCACAGAGAAACCTATCCTAAACCCTTGTCATTAGCTTTAGGCTAGTTAGTTAGTTAAAGCATTAGATAAGGTAGGATTTATTTTTTTGGGAAGGAATAGTTAATGGGATAGGAACACATAGTTAAGATTAGTATAGTGTAGAGATCATCCACAGACAAGAACAGCTGGAAATTTACAGGTTGAAATTTCCAAAAATAAAACGGCATTCATGCTATATTGAATCTCTGGGAGCTTGAAGTTCACTGTTGATTGACAGGTGAATCAGTTGGATGTAATGTTCCCAGAGAGGCATGAAGATCCATGGAGAGAGCAGTTGAGAACCCTGAGAGAGGTTCTTGGGTCTTTGACCTGTCCCTGAGGCTGGAGATTGGTGTGGATCCTGATCTTTGGGGGATATAGAGACTTGCAAACTCAACCCTGCAAGCTCCTCCTGTGTTTCCTGTACTGTTATCAACTTGTATAGACCACCATTTCTGTGTCTACTGTCCCTAGATATTAAGAGTTTCATCATCTTAGTTATCTAGGCTTCCCAGGGCCTGGGAGGGATCCGGGAAGTGGGCAGGAGAAGAAGAGGGTGGAAAGGGCAGATATCTCAACTGATAAAGCTTAAGATCTACTGAAGAAGAAGCTGAAGATTTCACAGCAGTTTGCCTACTCTGGTTTAGCCCTGACCAGGCTATACCAGAGAGAAGCTATCATCTTGATTCCTTCATTTGCCTACAGTTAGAGATTCACTAGTATCAATTTAGAGTAGGGTCTCCCATTACCTCTATCCCACACCATTGTCCTTCTTACCAAATATATTCAAGTTTTAAAAGTACCTTCCTGAATTGGTTTCCAAAGCATATTTGGGAAGGGAGTCAGATTACCAACATTACCTGAGCTGAAGAGCCCAATTTAATAATATCAATTAACCCCAGGTGGGTCCTGAAGGGATAAACAATTTGACCTAAAGGATTCTGCCTGGGCAACTGTTATAAAGGAGAAGTGCCATCCTATCTCTCTGTACTCCAACTTCATATACATCAAATAGAGTTAGTGACCTTCTTATAATATAACAATAGCAGTCAGTTCCAAGCATGGGAGATGGTATGTTCAAAGACAGGAGAGGGGAGAATGAGACTAGGAAAAGGTAAAAAACTAGAACCTAGAATGTAAGCAAGGGAATACTATGAACTGTGGCTGGAAAAGTTGGTTGAAGACATATCAAAGAGGCCTTTATAGCAGGATGAGGGTGCCTTTTATTCAGCAGGCAGTGCCCACTCACAATTTTGGAGCAAGATATCATGGAAACTAAAAAGAAGAGTTTTTAAGAACAATTTTAGCTAGTCAAATCAAATTCTGAACATGAGGCATTCTTAAAATGAGATCTTTTGGACTTGGCCATGAGCTCATTGGTTCCCATTTAAGGAAGAAATTTCAATAAAGGGGAAGCTGTATTTATTATAGAGGGTTAAGAAAGGAGTGGAAGGAAAAGGAATGATAATATATTCAAAGGTTGAAATTAAATGATAGTTCATTGTCATATAACTATTAAACAGAAGAGCTAGGATCCAAACCCAGGTCATCTTACTCAGATTTCAGTGTTATTTCTGCTACCTTATGTTGATCCTGTTGATATTTGAATTTGGATAGGAAGGAACCCAAAGTGAAGAAGAGACTGAATATGAAATAAAGAGACAATTGTCTTAAGAATAATGCTCAAGGGGCAGCTGGGTGTCTCAGTGGATTGAGAGACAGGCCCAAAGATAGGCAGTCCTGGGTTCAAATTTGGATTCAGATACTTCTAGCTATGTGACCCTGGGCAAGTTACTTAACCTCCATTGCCTAGCCCTTACAACTCTTCTGCTTTGGAACTGATATTTAATATTGATTCTGAAATAAAAGGTAAGAGGGTTTTTTTTAATAATGCTCAAAAGGAAGGATGTTTCTTCTACTCAGAGGTAAAGATGCATCCTTGGAATTAGTGAACAATACCAGTAATAATTAAAAGAAAATAAGAGATGTAGATAGCATAGACTTTAAATGATAAGTGTCAATGGATTGGTGGTTTCACAGACTATCAATGCCATTAGGAATTGATGGAAAAGCCAGTCCAGCTCTCCCATTGGATTGGGGGAAGTAGTAGAATTTATGTTGAACAAGAAGGGACAACAAGAGGAGTAACATCATGAAGTGTGTAGGAAATATCCAGAGGACATTATTCACAAAGGAATTAGGGTTCTAATAGGCACAGTCAAAAAGGGTTAGGTCTGGACTAGATGAAGGTGAGTTTCAGGTGGAGGTAGCAAGACCAAAATGATTGTTCCCTAAATGGTAGATTTGGAGAACTGAAATGAAAGTGATATGGGGAGAAGTGGTGATATATGTTAAGAGGGCAAGTAAATCAGGTAAATAGTATAAAAAATATAAATACAGATGATCAGATTGGACCCAAATTCACTTGGACACATAGCCTAAGCCCAACTCTGAATCTCTAAAAAGGATAGGGTATCTATGAGAAATGTGTGATAAAGTAGAAATTGCCTATTTGAATGGGAGCACTTATTGAGTCCTTCTTCTTGGGTAACTGTCCATTATGTTTCTCCTTCCCCTGCTCCATGCTTATCTCCCACAGTTACTGAGAATTACATATACCAGCAGATCATCTCTCCAAGGGAGCATACTGTTAGCTATTCCCACCTCAGACCCCTTGAAGAGAATGAATGTTAAGACTGTTCCGTGGTAGCAGGACCGTCTTGTTGCAGGAATCAGTGACATTTGAGGACGTGGCTGTGTACTTTACCCAAAAGGAATGGGAAGGCCTGACCCCAGCTCAGAGGGCTCTATATAGAGATGTGATGCTGGAGAATTATGGAAATCTGGTCTCTCTGGGTAAGGAACTCTCTTTTGCTCACACATATTGTTTGCCCTTTAGGTTTTCTTGGCTTTCTAGTTAGAGGTTTTAAGACCTCTGTTAATATTCAGATTAAGTAGAGTGTCATGAATCATATAGAATCGTATTTTCCAAATTCAAGTATTTTCTGGACAAGAACATCTTTTGGTCCCTTTGATCTTCAATTGAGAGTTTATTTAATCTAAACCTGAATTCCCCCATATTGTTTTCTAATTTTCCCAGCAGTTTTTGTCAAATAGTGAGTTTTTATCTGAAAAGCTGTTATCTTTGGGTTTATTGAACACTAGCTTGCTGAGGTCATTTACCCCTAGTCTGTTCCATTGATCCACCCTTCTATCTCTTAGCCATTACCTTATTGTTTTGATGACCACTGCTTTATAGTACAGTTTAAGATCTGGTACTGCTAAGCCAACCTCCTTCACATTTTTTTTCATTATTTTCCTTGATATACTTGATCTTTTGTTCTTCCAGATGAACTTTGTTATAATTTTTTCTAATTTTATAAAAAAGTTTTTGGTAGTTTGATAGATATAGCACTGAATAAGTAGATTAATTTGGGTAGAATTGTCATTTTTATTATATTAGCTCATCCTACCCATGAGCAATAAATGTTTTTCCAATTATTTAGAACCAGTTTTGTCTTGGCAGATAGTTTCCTAAATATTTTATATCATCTAGAGTGATTTTAAATGGAGTTTCTTTTTCTAAATCCTGCTGCTGGATTTTGTTAGAAATATATAAGTTGAGGGGGTTTTGCTTCCTTTTCCCTGGTATCTGTTCAAAGTTGATTTCAACACGAGTTTTTATTTCATTTATTTATTTTATTTCAAAGCTTTTATTTAATTAATTTAGAGCATTTTCCCATGGTTATAGGATTCATGTTCTATCCCTCCCCTCCCTCACCCCTCCCATAGCTGATGCACAATTCCACTGGGTTTTACATGTATCATTGATCAAGACCTATTTCCATATTATTGATATTTGTGCTAGGGTGCTCATTTTGAGTTAGTATCCCTAATTATATTCCCATCTACCCATGTGATCAGGCAGTTGCTTTTCTTCTGTGTTTCTACTGCCACAGTTCTTCCTCTGAATGTGGATAGCGTTCTTTCTTATAGATCCCTCATAGTTGTCCTGGATCATTGCATTGCTGCTGGTACAGAAGTTCATCACATTTGATTTTACCACAGTGTAGCCGTCTCTATGTATAATGTTCTCCTGGTTCTGCTCCTCTCATCTGCATCAATTCCTGGAGGTCTTTCCAGTTCACATGGAATTCCTCCAGTTCATTATTCCTTTCAGCACAATAGTATTCCATCACCAACAGATACCACAATTTGTTCAGCCATTCCCCAATTGAAGGGCATTCCCTCATTTTCCATTTTTTTTGCCACCACAAAAAGTGCAGCTATAAATATTTTTGTACAAGTCTTTTTCCTTATGATCTCTTAGGGGTATAAACCCAGCAGTGATATGGCTGGATCAAAGGGTAGGCAGTTCAAAGTTGATTTCAAATGAGCAACATCCCGATACTCCACCTAAGTCCATCTTTTCAGTTCTCTGGAATAAATCCTGACCTCTTTCTCTTTTGGACCTTGATGCCCACTTGTCTGTTGTGAGAATTTTCTAAATTAAGGAGAGACCCCAAATCCAAGTATTCCCCTTAAGCAAACTCTCAAATATTACAACCTACTTCATAGTATTAGGAGAATAATCCTGAGCCTTTTTTCCCTCATCTGGGCTTCTTTTTAACCTCCCTATTGTGTATTTTTCTTCTTTCCTCATTGTCCGACAGCAGACACAGGGCTCAAGGATAGCTCCATGTGATGCAATTCACTCTTTTGTCCCTTTTTTTCCTTTCAAGCAGCATTTCTGTTTCCTAAACCTGCTGTAATCTCTCAGCTAGAGCAAGGTGGAAAGCCTTGGATTCAGGATCCACAGAGACCTCTAGACAGAAAGAACACCTATAAAGGTAAGTGTGAGAAGAGCTTTTCATTTCCTCCCCTGCTTTGTCTATACCTTTGTATTAACTTAAAATAGAGAGAGAGTTTATATATTGATATTATTTAATTAATTTATATATATATATATATATATATACATATATATATATAGAGAGAGAGTATGTATGTGTGCATGCATGTGTATGTGCATATGTGTGTGTGTTTGTGTGTGTGTGTGTGATCCTTTAGCCCAATATAATTTGGAGTAATGGAATCTCTGCATTCCATACTCTTCTTTTTGTTTTACAGTCTTAAACATTTTCTTCCTTTCCAGTTCCCATTACATAACATGCTATCGACATGGAATCTAGAGGCCCCAAACTTTGGCGTAGTTGGTAGAGTGTCGGTCTTGTAAGCTGAAGGTCCTGAGTTCGATCCCTGGAAGGGGGATATGGTACAATGGGGGGGATGTGGTACAATAGGAGAAGCTTCTAAGGCAAAAGAGCCACTTAACTTTTACCCTGGGGTCCATTATTCAGTCTGCAACTGCTAGCCTGAGATTCCCTTCAGGGTGGATTCTCACGGGAACAGGGAATAAGCACAAGTTTTGGGGGTCTCCAACCTACAAGCTATTTCTAAAACTTGGGGTTCATCATATCTCACTAAGCCACAAGTTTGGGGTCTCTAGATTCCATGTCAACAATGCTTTCCTGTGAAGATGAATCCCCTCATCTTCCTGTAACTTATATTTCTTTACTGAATTCCACTCTTCCTTATACTCTGAGATTACTGAAGCAGAACACCAATCTTGAAGTTAAAACATCCAGGTTCAAAATCCAGCTCTTTTATCGTGACCTTGAGTAAATCAATTAGTTTTTCTAGGATGTAGTTTCCTCACTTCTAGAATGATGACTTTGGACTAGGCAATCTATTAAGTCCCTTTTAGCTCTAGAGCCTCCAAGCCTCCAGTAATATCTTGTTTTTCTTTTGGCCTTGGGCAGGGTGTCCATTTCTGAAACCTTCTGTGATCTCCCAGCTAAAACGAGAAGAGTCAGGGGCCCTTGATGTTCAGGGGTGTCTGAACAAAGGGGATCTGCAAAGCAACAATAATGGTAAGTAAAGAAGAAAGAATTTGTTAGTTTTATTGCCTTAACACCCGTTACCACTTTGCAAGATGCTAGAAAGCAAATATGAATGAGACTTTGAAGTGGGGTACTTCATAACATGAGTCCAGACACCCATAAATTCAATTATTGGAACTGTTATTTATTGTTTAAAGGAGCAGAAAATGAAAGAAAAAAATTATTATTACCAGCTGGGACAGCCTTCCCTAGTGGAAGCTATGTCAGATGTAAGAGGGGAATTTAGGTATTTTATAGATATATATTTAAAACGTGGCCTCCAGGAATCAACAGTTCAGATTGATTCCATAATTAAATCAGACCCAAGTCAGCATCAGGTTAAGGCAGTTTATTTACAACTAGGAGGTAAAGGTATGGGAATAAAGAGAAAGGGAGAGAAGGTTAAAAGACTAAATAAATCAGGCTACAAGCCTCAAGGCCTAGCAACCAGATAGGCTAATGCCTGCTTAAGGCAGAGTTTAGAAGCGGCCTAGGTAGGCCAAGGAAGTCAGCCTAACTTACCCACGTGACCATTCAGAGTAGAAGCTGCCTGGGGTCTCCTCCGAGATCCATCAGCACCAAGTTCAAAGCGGGAACAGCCTCCACAGGAAGTAGCCAACATACTTAAAGAGGAAGTGTCTTTCATCACTTCCTGTGGGTCCACTCTAATTCAAGTGGACAAATGGCAGCCTCTACACTGATTTTGGACTGCCCAAAGGGCAGTCCCTTGTTCTTGATTTGTTACTTATTGTCAAGTGTGGGTAACTCGTCTCCCCTCCCACTAAGGAAGGTTGAGGAATTACATCATTTCTATGCTTAGGTTAAGTAAGAGTTTAGCTATGAATGGCTAGAGCTAATTCTATTTACACAATCCCCCCTGATGATCATTTTGGGTGCCTAGTCACCCCAAGTGATCATTTTATACAAACATCTTATACCCACAAAGGTCTTCTAACTATAATAGTTAGAGATAAGAGGGGAAATGGAAAAGAGAGAAAGTAAAACCAATGTTTTGCTAAGCGCATTGACAAGAAACTATTTGGGGGCAGTCCCCTATTGGTATAACATGTACAATTAAAGTAGCTGTTCAAACCCATCAGTCCATTCATTGTACCCAAAGTTCATTCTGGATCGCTAGATGCAACAAACCCCATCAGTTCAATCAATTGTAACCCAAAGTTCATTCTGGATCTCTTGATTAAATGTAGGTTCTTCAGGCATCTCTCTGCAAATAGTTCATTCTCTGGATTAAGGAATCAGCAAGTTTCTTTCCCTGAGAATTTTTCTCAAACAAAAATAGAAATTAAATCTTGGATATTATAAAAATACAATCCCCCCTGACGTGGGTATTTAGAAAGAAATACCCGGATCAGCTCAAAATATATAGTTGAGTCATGGGGTTGTATGAGTAAATTCAAAAGAAAAAAATATAAAAAATCAAATAGAAGAAAATTGAAACTTTTGAAAAGGAAAGGCATTAAAATCAAAATCAAAATATCAAAAGCTATGTCTATAAAGTTTTGAATAAACAAAATAAATTTATAACAGGCCCTTGTATTAGGGTCCTGTCAATTATAATTCCCATCCTACTAGTCTGTAGGACACAATGCAGTAATACTGCACTTACCCATTTACAGCTAAGACAACAGGAAGTTGCCATTCTATAAGAGAGAAAAAAGGACCAGATTTATATGCAAGGGAAGTGCCTGTCATCCCCTTCACTCTCAGGAATATATGGGTGAGCCAGATGATAGGCAACCTGCTGTACCTGACTGGCAGTATAGTTTGGAGAGTCCTACGTCTTAACATATGTTAAGCATCACAGCTTTGATTCTTACACTGAGTTCAAGTCCTTAGTGTTGGTGTGGGAGTACCCCAATCCCACCTGTATATGTATGATGTCTTTGACCTTGTGCTCCTTGGCACTGTGCAGATGTTCTCATCAATCCCATTGGATTGGTCGGTCGGTCGGTCTCCATGACCTTTGTGCATTCTTAGCACTATTAACGGCTCATGTGTTCCCTTTTCCTGGAATTAGACAGAAGCATTAGTCACAGTCCCATAACATTTAACAATATATGGCAAGTTCCCAAAGTCTAACCCTTGTGAGTAAGCAGCTCCAGTGTAGCGTATGCCATCCCTCATAAAGGAAAAACCATCAGTAAATAAAAGTAGATCAGGATTCTCTAAAGGAGTGTCCAGGAGATTGTCTCAAGGCTTTTCAGCCATGGACACTAGTGTTTCACAATTATGTAAAGGTTCTTCTGAAACTGGTAAATTAGGAATCAAGGTGGCAGGATTAAGAGTTGTACAATGGTTTAAAGTAATATTTTCATTATTTAGCAAGGTTATTTCATACCTTATAATTATCTGATCAGAAAATGCCTGTGTTCTATGTCTTAGCAGTAATGCTTCCACTTCATGTGGGCACATAATTGTTAATGGGCATCCCAATACTAGATCAACAGTCTTTGTCACTAATAGAGAATAATAGGAACTCTCCAATAAGTCAGACCATTAAGAAGAAAATCAATCCTGAGAAATTTAGCCTTAAGGAGGCAAATCACTATCAAACAAATGAATATAGGATTCTTAGTCTCAGAACTCATCTTTAATAAACTGAACTCATTTCCTTTCAAACCCCTCAAAGGCTAAGCTATCATGGAATAATGAAGTTGACCCGTTTTGTTACTATATTTTCAAAATTTGTATGTGTTTTGGTCTTACCATCTCAAATTCATTATAAGTTCCTTGAGGGCAGGAACTATGCTTTGTATTTTATATTCCCCAATATTGTTGGTTGTATTACTGTTATTCCTATGTCTCTTTCAACACTCTCTCACCCCATCTCCTGATGAACCCAACTCCTTTATTTTCTTTTTCCTTTCTTTTTTATCCTTATTTTCTATTTTTTCTTGCCTGTTGGTCTATTCCTAGAATTATTGATTTCCAGTTGTGGGTTCTTTTATCTCTATTAATATACAAAATTATGTTCATTATTAAGTGCTTCTATATGTGGAACTGAATAGTCTTGTCGACTTGTAAAAAACACAGGACTACTAAAGTAGCCATGAAAACCAAATCTTTAATCAGGAAAGAGACAGGTCCTTACTATTTGGCCACTACACAGAGTCAAGGGCTAAATACTATACAGAGTCAAAACTCTGGGGGCTCTGAGGACAGTGTCTCTGAGAGAATCACCACACTAGATGATTTTCCAGAAAACAATAGAACTTTGGGACTTAAATACCTTTTGGGGAACTAAGGCCAGGGAAGTATGATTGATTGGCTTTACAATGCCTACAAAGGAAATGAGAAGTCCAAGAGAGGATTATCAGGGAGATGACAAGTTCATGAGGACATTCTGGGCCCATTGAGGCAAAAGCAGCCAGAAAAGACACATTTGCAGATCTGCCTCAAGACCCTAACAAGGACCAGTCTGATCTTGGAGGTCTACAAATCACTATCTAAGAACACCTGGCTTCTTAATTGGCTCAGAACATCCTGACCAGCTAACTATCACAAAACCTTGAGCTCTATCTCTGGGACGAGTGGCTTTCATGTGTACACCCAGCTATACCTTGGTACCTTTGTACTTCTAAAGAAATCCTTTTGCCAGCAAAAACAGACCAAAGAAAGCTTTGAAAATTACCATTTAAAGGCACTCTCTAATTGGCACTGTTAACTTAGAAAAAACACAGAACTATTAAATAGTCATAAAGCCACTCTTTAATCAAGGGAAAGGGGGAACAGGGCTACTTGGCCTCTTATGCAGAGCTGCGCCTTATGCAGAGTCCAGGATTGAACACTGCTTTGCTCTGTCCCTGACCCCCTGGGAGTGACACCTTGCTAGATGACAACTCCAAGGAACAAAGGAAATTGGGGAACTTATATACCATTTGGGAAGATCCAGGGGCTGGGGAAGATGATTGACATTATACTGGTAAGGATGGGATTTACAATCAAGCTTGGGAAAGGAATCTTAGCTAGAGGCTAGGGTGTAAGGGAAAGGGCTGCTTACACAACGGATACTAAAGGATAGTCCCTGCCCAGGTGTGTCTTCCTGGTACTGGGTCTTTGATACAATGGGGAAGACTACCTAAGACAAAGGTATATTTAGCATTTACCCTAGGGTCCATTATTCAGTCTGCAACTGCTAGCCTGAGATTCCCTTCAGGGTGGATTCTCTCTGGGAACAGGGAAGCACAAGCTTTGAGGGTCTCCAGCCTACAAGCTATTTCTAAAACTTGGGGTTCATCAGATCTCACTAAGCCACAAGTTTGGGGTCTCTAGATTCCACATCGACAGCACCAAGGATGTATGTTTTGACATGTTATTTTCTTTTGATCTGTTATTTTCCTTTGATCATAGAGTGTAGAAACTGTATAAATATTGAACCTGTGTGCTCAGTAAAATGGAATCTGTGATCCCATTCACAGTCCCCACAGCTCCCATAACTTTGACTCAATTGTGCTGAAAGGCTCTGGCATCTCTATGTCTCTCTGCTCTCTCTCTGCTTTCTATCTCCCTCTCTGCATTCTCAGTTTCCAGCCTGCCACTCTCCACACTGCAAGTCTTAAAGCACAGCTCTCTGTCTCTCTCTCCTAGCCTATTATGCCATGGTGATTGGCTCAGGGTGGGGCTCTCCCAGGATCTCACTGCAGCAGCCAGACCATGCTCATTCCCCAGCCTGAACCCATACCAGCTTCCTTGAAGCACCCCTTTATAATGGATACTAAAGAAAGAGTCCAGTCAAGGGCTAGGTTTCCTGGGAGAGGACTTTGAAACAATGAGAGAAACTTCTAAGACAAGACTTAACAATTGATTATGTCTACTAATCCCACCTAAATTAGGATTGTTCAGTCTGAAACAAAGTCAGGCTGGAACTTCCCTTAAGGTTATTTCCCTAGGGATAGGGGCAAACTTGGGGTTCTCAGATTTCAGGTTGACAGTCTACAGATGAGGTAACTAATAGAATGATGTTCATATTTTCTTCTCCCAGATGGTGAGATCAGGACTAAGAATAAGGTGTTGACTCCAAAGCAGGAAGTGTGTATTAAAATAAATAAACACATGGTGACAGTAGGACTCCAGGTGAATGTTCCTCAGGAACCCAACTTTAAAGAAATTAATGAACTGCAGGATAAGCTCAAGAAGCAACAAAGAAATCCTAAAGAAGAAGGAATGAGGAGAGAGGAAAGAGATTTCACTAAAATGACAATCAAGGATGAAAGAATGGGAAGGAAATGTCAGACATATAAAAAATTAAGAGAAAATGTTAGTGAAATCTCACATCTTGAAATGCATCAGAAAATCTCCAAAATATTCTATCAATGTGATGATTGTGGCAAACATTTCTATCAAAGTTCAGATTTTTTTCAACATCAGAGACTTCATTCTGTAGAGAAGCCTTATGAATGTAAGGAATGTGGAAAAGCCTTCAGCTTTAATTCAACATTTGTTCAGCATCAGAGAATCCACACTGGGGAAAAGCCCTTTAAATGCAAAGAATGTGAAAAAGCTTTCAGGTGTAGTTCACATTGTTCTGCACACCAAAGAATTCACACTGGAGAGAAACCCTATGAATGTAAGGAATGTGGGAAAGCCTTCAGCTTTAATTCAACACTCATTCAGCATCAGAGAATTCACACTGGAGAGAAGCCTTTCCAATGTAAGGAATGTGGGAAAGCCTTCATTCAAAAAATAACCTTTATAAGGCATCAACGAATCCACACTGGGGAGAAACCTTTTGAATGTAAAGAATGTGGGAAGGCTTTCAGTTTGAACTCACAGCTTATTCATCATCAGGCACTCCATACTGGAGAGAAACCTTTTGAGTGTAAAGAGTGTGGGAAAGGCTTCATTAGAAGTTCATACCTTATTCAGCATCAGAGAATTCACATTGGGGAGAAATTTTATCAATGTAAAGAATGTGAAAAATCATTTAAACAGAAAGCAAGTTTAAATCGGCACCAGAGAATTCATGCTTGGGGGAAATCCCATGAATGTAAGGACTATGGGAAAGGCTTCAGCAAGAATTCAGATTTGAGTCATCATCAGAGATCTCATTCTAGAAAGAAACCTTATGAATGCAAAGAATGTGGAAAAGTCTTTATTCGGAACTCAAATTTTATCCAACATCAGAAAACCCACCCTGGGGAGAAACTTTTGAATGTAATTGTTGGTCTCTGTATACCCCAAGTTCAAGTTAGCAGACCTTCCACTATCTGGCCTCACTTAACCTCTCCACCTTTATCTTCCACTCTTCCCCAAACTGATTCCTCCAGTCCATCCAGCCCACTCTCTTCACTGTCCTCCCCACATACTATTCACATTCCTACTTCTGAGCCTTTACTAATGCTGCTTCCCCAAATGCCCTCACCTCTTCTCTCCCCCTTTATTTGAATCTATCAGAAGTCTCATAAAGTGTACCTCAACTACTCTGAGCTCACAAAGATGTTCATCTTCTATTCTTTCTTATTGCACTATATACACCCAGAACTCCCAATTAGTAATTATATTGTATCTTGTATTATTTTCTTATTGACTCATTGTTTTCATCTCCTCAACTAAATTGCAAGCTCCTTGAAGGCAGAGATCATGTGGACAGTAAAAGGAAGGTGAAAAGGTTAATTAGGCAAAGATTAATAGAAATGATTTATCTCCTTTTTAAATTAAGATAAACCAGTTGGGTATAAAATGCAAGGGACATAGTCCTTAGCATAATCACTGCCTCCAAGACTGGAAGAATTGAGAGAGAGAATATAACTAGTCAAAAATAAGTAAAAATGATTAGGTTTTTCATGCTAGACTTTTTAAGGATATTTTGATAACTCTCTGGTTCTAAAAGGTACACTTTCAGAAGATGAATTTTATTTTTGATTCATATTAAAAACACAGAAAACTTAATATAAACCAAAAATAGAATTTAGTAATTTTTAGTAGAGGAATATGTCCTTTTTGTGGCTAGGATTGTGCCTATTCTTTGTCAAACCACCTCTAGCTGGTATCCAGATAAATGGGAAACTAAATAACCAAATTAATCTTAAATAAGACTGATATCAAAAATTAAATTGCTGGGAAACTGGTTGTGGCATGAAATGTGTTCTCACAGAGTTTCTATTTGCATATTGCTGAATTTAATTAAGGTTTACCCTGGATATCAAATAGGCAAAGTTTGTCTTCAGAGTAGCTTTTTTTGTTCATTTTTTACCTATCTCCTTTAAAAGCCCATATCTTTCTAATCTATGATATAGTGGAAAGAGATGCTGGATTTGGACTCAAAGTATCTAGGTTCAAGACCTTGCTTAACTAATCTTTCTTCATCTCCACTGTTATCACCTTAGGCAAGTTCCTTAAGTTTTCTGGGCCCCAGTGTTATTTGTTAAATGAGGAAATTAGATAAGCTCTAAGGCCATTATAGATAAACATATAAGAGATTCTGACTAAAATTCATTTATAATGTTTCTATTTTAAGCCTTTGCCTCTTCCATGAGTCTTTTCTTGATCTTCCTTGATTTAGGGGGTAGGAGGAAGTGGAAAGGATCCACATTCCTCAAATTTACTCAGACCTGTTTATCTGTAGCTTTTATCCTTGTAACTTTTGACATTAAGTCTGAACATAGTACGAGTTCAGAGACTAGCCCAAAGTCACATAACCATTATATTAGAAATAGGACTTAAGCTACATCTTCCTACCTACCTCCCTATTTTACCTCTCATCAGACTCAAGTAACTCCATCAAGAAGAAAATTTCATGAATGTAGCATGACATATACTTGAAGCTATAACTGGCTCTTTATGATCCCTACTTCCTTTTTCATTAATCTTTTCTTTAATGGTTTAGAATTTTCCCAAGAATCAAATCAAACTTATTGCCTTATATATTATGAAGACTACTTCTTTATTCTGTTCTTTTTAGTCCAGTAATCATTCTCTAGTAAAGGAAACAGAAGAAACATAAGATTTAAACATTTCTGCCTTCTATTCATTTTACATTCATCATCTCCTCTACTCTAAATAGGAAGTCAATGCTTCTTCACCTTTACCACATGTAGCTTTTAAAAATAATTTTTGTCCTTAGCTTTCCTTGCCAATATCAGCTCATTCTGACAGCTTTATTTACTCTTGATCCAATTTTTAAAAACATATCATACTTGTATATTCATCCTCTGCTAACTGCCTTCACTTCCATGTCTACACATTTAAAAATCAGTCTTAGTCCATGAGGTAACTCTGAGTCTATATTAATACCTTTCTCTTTTTTGTCCTAATCAGAATTGTATTACTATGTCTATCTCTTTGTATGGGGTAGAGGATTTTTATTTCAGAAAGTTATGAGAACATAGGGCAATGTTCTGTAAGAAATGGGTATAAAGAATTGGAAAAAATATTAGGAGATTTGCATGAACTGATGCAGAGTGAAATTATTAGAACAACTTTTGCAATGTCTACAGTACTGTAAAAACAATTTTGAAAAGCATAAAAATATTCATCCTCACAGTAGAGTTTATGGCTAATAGATGCTGAATGAAACATGCATTATTTGCCATGACCAATGTGTTGGTTTATTTTAATTAGCCATACTTTTTCACAAGAGAGCATCCTTTGGAGGGAAGAGATTTTAGGAAATGACAATGATATAAAAATATCAATGTAAGAGTTTAAATTTAGGGTTTTTATTAAATATGAGAGTTATAAAGTAATATTGTGGTTGCCAATTTAAAAATATTATAGCTTAAGTCAAAATGACCTTTAGCAGCTTTTATTTACAAAGAGGTGGAAAGAGTTGAAGTGGAAAAATGAAGGTAAGAGACAGACTTAACAAGCCTAGTAGCCCTTCTCTGGTGAAATCTGGCTTCCCCAAGTCCTATCTCCACATGGATTTCCCCAGTAATTCTCAGCCAGAACTCCCAAGTTTCTTCAGCCAGAGTTCCAAAAATGCAGCCTCCTCCAAAGTCTTATGGGAAAAACAGGGGAGTTAATTTAAATATCATATGTTGGTTCAGAAGGGTAAGTAGGAGACAGGAATTGACAATAGGTGGGACCAAACAAGTTAGGGAAACTGGGTTTAGCTGTTAGGGGAAATGACTATTGACAGGAGTGACAGTTAGCCCCTAACTATCACCCTGCTCCATCTAGACAAGGGATAAACATAGAGTATAATAAATACACACACTATGGAAACTTTAAGGTACGAAGAAAACAAACAGGGAAATAGTTGTTTGGTTTTGTTTTTTTTTTGAGAGGATAGGAGAAGGGGTGAGGTGAAACTATATCTAACTGCCCAGGACTGGAGTCAAAAGGGTAAGTTCCTTAGCCAACCTAACTTCCGTCAGGTTTGACAGCTTGGCTAAGGACCTGAGGAAGAGGGCTTGGATTTGGGTTCTCACAACTGATCCAGAGATGTCTTCAGGATACCAGGAACCAACTCCTCCACAGCCAATGATCCAAAAGTAACCAGGTAGGGAGAGATGTCTGCAAACTGTCCACCAGAAAATAGGCCTCTTCCCCACTTAGAGTTGACTTGCAGGATGATGTCTTCAGCCTTTACAACCTTCACCACTCTCCAAGATCCCAGGTCAAATAAGGACTGCTGATTGCACATCTGCTCCAAACCTCTCTCAAAACAGCAATGTCTGTTGCTTAGCTCTCTCCTCTCTCCCCTTGCATTCCATTCAGAATGTCCATGACTTCCAGCCAAGGCTTTCCCTAATATGCTTGCAAAAATCCGCCTTCATACTTTTAAAGTATATACCTATTACAAAAGCCAAGGCAGGAATCTCAGCCACTCACCCAGCAAGCTGATGCAGGATCCTGGGCAAAAGTCTCCAAGCCAGGAAAGGAATCTCTAGAACCAATCTCTCCAAACACCAGGAAGGGAATGAATGCTAGACCATGCTGGTCTCTTCTTTTATGCTTCTTTTTCCACATCATTTTCTGGCACTTCTGTCATTCCCTCATCACATAAACCAATGACAATCTTTCAATTTGCTTAGCACTGCTGGGAGGTTCTGAGGGGGTGGGGGTGGGACAGTGGCCTTTGGAGGTGTGAGCTTACTTTAGCAAGTGACTTGTAAACTCTCATACTTAATGGTAAGTAGGGGTACTTCAAGTTCTTGATTTGATTAGCTAAAAATAGACAAGGGGAGATTTAATCCTATCTTCACACCAGTTGCCTAGCCCTTACTGATCTTCTGCCTTAGAACCAATACCTAGTATTGATTCTAAGACAGCAGGTAAGTTTAAAAAAAAAAAAAAAGAAAGAAAATAAATTTTAAAAAATTAAAAAGAAATTGCATGAATCATTGGTTAGAACAGTCAAGTCTTTTGTTTATCATGACAATATTATCGTTACTCTGAATAAGGTTCTATTGTTTCTGTTCACTTCATTTTGTATATCAGCTCATATGAATCTA
>NC_058130.1:94249567-94270724 GCF_016433145.1 Gracilinanus agilis
GGGGGGACGGTGGTCTTTGGAGGTGTAAGTGACTTGTGAACTCTCATACTTAATGGTAAGTAGGGGCACTTTAATTTCTTGATTTGATTAGCTAAAAATAGACAACGGAGAGGGAGAGTTAATCCTATCTTCACGTCAATAAAAAATATTAAGGATGTAAAAAAAAAGTTTTAGAGGCTCAGGAAAATCTATCATACATTCTTTTCAGTCATAGAAAAAGATAACTGTCAAAGGCAACACCAGTTTAGAAATAAATGTTTGTAATACTTCCAAAGAAGGGTAATGGAAGATTACATGCAGTATCATGTCACAAAGCAAAAAGAAGCAGGGGCAGTAAAGCTACATTCTAAAGAAAGCTTAGCAAGTAATTGGAGTTATCTTTAAGACTTACAGAATTGGGGGCAGCTGGGTAGCTCATGGATTGAGAACCAGGCCTAGAGGCAGGAGGTCCTAGGTTCAAATCTGACCTCATACACTTCCTAGTTGTGTGACCCTGGGCAAGTCACTTGACCTCCATTGCTACCCTTACCACTCTTCTGCCTTGGAGCCAATACACAGTATTGACTCCAAAACGGAAGGTAAGGGTTTAAAAAAAAAAAGATTTACAGGATGAAAATGGGAGGACAACAAGCAGTACCAAAAAATGGGGAAGAATTGACATTTGTTTTTATAACTTCACCCCCAAGCACAGTCAAGGCACTATATTTGAATTCCATAACATCCCAGATTTACATGTGCTTACAGAGGACTTAGAAATAGCACCAAAGAAAACAGATTTGACCCATTTTACATAGAGAAGATGCATCCTGGAATTGCCAGAAAATTAAGGGGCTGAATCTTAAAAGTATTCAAGAAGAGAGGAAGCTACCAAATATTCAAGAAAAAAATGTACCTTATTAATAATGAGAAAAGTAACAAAATATTAGCAAATATCAGTCTTTATGTCTCCTTTATCAGTATAAAAGTTATATTATATAGAGACAATGCAGAGTAGAGAAGTAGTCTCAGAACTACTAAGACCTGAATTTATATTCTGCCTCCAACACAAATTGGCTGTGTGACCTGAACAAGTCACTTAACCCTCTCTAGGCAAGTTTCTTAAGATTTTATGTGCTTTGTGCAAATATGAGCTTAAAATGCTTTTTCACTTATTGTCAGTTGGAGAGAAGGTGCAATGCAAATTATACCACATTGGTGGAGGTATTTTCCTCACTAGCAAGTTCCCTCTGACAATGAAATCATAAGTCCATTCTCTTTCCTGTTAACATTTTTATGAGAATCATCTCACAGAGGCCTGGAGACAGACAATATTCCATAATAAACAGCTTTACCATCACATAGTTGACTGAAAGTTTTAGAGAATGTGAGGTTCCACAGTTACTTGGAGATTATAAAAAGGCATCTGACTCAGTAGAGCAAAATGCCATCCTAAAGGCTTGTAGTCCAACAAAATATCTCTTAGCTATACATCAAAATAATTTAAGATTTCTTAAAAGTTATAACTACTAATTTGTTAAATAGCCCTCTGACCATATCCTTTGGGTGAAGCAAAAAACAGGGAGATCATCCACTAGGAAATACCAAGTGAATGAAGAATGTCTTTTGCCCAGATTTTGACATGCAATTGTACAATCTTTGGAGGTTGTCCTTTTATATGTACGTCTGGGACAAGCAATACAAATACAAAGTTGACCACAGAATTAAATGAGGAAAGTTGGTTTGATGGCCTTTAAGAAATTACAAGATTCCTTTGATGACCTCAAATTTCTCTCAGAAACACCTATCTTTTCAAAACCGATAGTCTACTAGTGTTATAAAATGACTATGTGAACAGTAACCTAAAACTAAATATGACACTTAGGGCATTGGAAAGGTACAGGATGAATTGATGCACTGTTATGATTAAAAATGATGAGGGCTGAGATCAAAAGGGAAAATAGTATTTTAATAAAAGCCATGCTGAAAGAGATAAACTGACCACGAGCCTGTAAGAAAAACCTATTCCAACCTCACCTCAGCCATTTTACCTTCCTCTCTCCTCCAGCTCAGGTCACTAAAGAGGAAGTTCCAAGTCACTTCCCCCTAATTTCAAACAGTCCCTCACCTTGAATACGTCATCCAAAACTGGAAACCCATGAAACCCTTTGGACCACGGGAAATGTAGTTTTAAGGACCCCCACAGGTCCACAGAAGTTTGTCAAACACTATATTGAGGTTCAATCCTTCCAAATAGAACCCCAGGTGATTTTAACTAACACAGCACTCAGCATACTATAACAGTAAATGAAGAATTCTGAAGATGAGTAAATGAAATCATCGGAGAAATACATGACAAGAAAGAGTATGGATTGGTCACATGGTAAAGGCAAGAAACAAAAAGCGCTCCACTGTTATGTCAAAAGAAAGCGCAGAAAGTCCCCTAGTATGTTGAGGGGACCTCCTATGGCAGTTGTATGAAGTCAATTATTTAGGGGACATTGATCCCAAATAGAGTTTAGCCCTGGCATCCCCTGGTGTTAGTGTGAGTGGCAACATCACCATGAGCATCAACATGCACATTGCCAGGAAGGGAGGAGATAGTGGGGTTAAAATGTCAGCTCAAGAAGGAAAAGTGTTTTGACTTCCTCTCTTGAACAGACTGATTCCCTAGGCTGGTACTTTGCAAGGGGCCACATGGCATGGAGGTGACCACACTGGGCTGAAATCTGGGACCTGATCTTACAGTGGGGAAATGGGGGAGAGGGAGATGGGAAGGGAAGGAAAAGGGATTCTGCCCATACAAGCTGCTGTAAAGCAGTAATGGGACAAAAATATGTGTAAGCACAGATTTTTATAACATTGATGCAAGATTCTCTTCCTTTCTCCTGTCCAATCCTGTACAACTGTGGACTGTGATGTTTACAACCTTGAGCCCATGGTTTTCATCATTATATACCCCTAAAGATCCCATAATCAAAAAAACCATGACTATCATGGGATTTTCAGCCTGGGACAATAAAGATACAATTGAAAAACCCTGTTCCTTCTTATCTTGATCCTCTTCCTAGAGTTGGCATGTTTCCCAGGTGATAGATAAACCCTTCTCAAGGTTTTTGAAAATAGGTCAGGAAAACTAAAAATTTTATGGGGTGTTGGGGTGCAGTTTTAGTTTAAGGAATAGTAATACTCAAGGGTCTTAAAAATTAGGGCTATAAGCCAGGTACTACGCTGAGAATTACACACTGAATCTCATCCCACACGATAGGATATTACAGATTTAGAGCTCAATGGACCTCAGAGGTCAACTAGTTTCCTGTTTGTTTCTTTTTAAATTTTGACCTTTGAGTTTATTGCTATATAGAACTCCCTGTATCCATGCAAGTTGGCATCTCCTCAGACAGTTACAGGCTTAGAGAATGACTTGGAGGCACTGAGAGGTTGAGTTGCTCTAGGTCACACAACCAGTACCTGCCAGGCATTTCTGTGTGTTATTGGAATTTGAGGTTCTTTGGGGGTCATTGAGCTTTAATATTTAGATATGATATAGACTTCCTGTGGACGTTTAGGGGACTTGGAAACTACATTTCCCATGATTCCTCTTATGGAGGAAGTGTGATTACATAGACAGAGGTATAAGACTCCTGATGTGATTGGGAGACACTCTCTTTCCTATGAAGCAGCCAGGTGGGAGAAAGTAATGACAAGTGATTTGAATTAGATCTTATCAGGTGTGTGGCTATAACTATCAAAATGACTTTAAATAAACTATTAATACTTTTAATATCCATCTATATCAATATTATTTTTAACAACTGGAGAGGGACAAAGATGACCACCCACCCTTTATTTCATTTAGGAAACTGGAGTCAGAAAATAAGAGTAAAGAAAAGCAGTCATTTATTCTTTTCATGAAAGTGCACACTACTGAAGTTCGAATTGGCTAGGCACCACCAGGCAATATATAAGGTCCCTAATGCAAGACCCTCCCCCCCATCTCCTGTCAGGCTCTCACCTTGATCCTTGACTTACAATCTAAACCAAATGGGGTAACTCTATGGTGGGACACAAAAGATGTGCTACATAACATTCCATTAACATTCCTAAGACATAAGGAAGCAACTGAGTTTTTTATTGCTCTTAAATAAGGGGCCTTTGTGTCTTATTAGAGTCTTTAGGTAAAGGGTGAACAAAAGGTTTTTGAAATTTAAAACAGGCTCCTATCCCCTTGTTAATTGGGCTACTTGAGACTTTTTAATCAGACAATATTGGGGTACAGGTCAAATGTTTTATTTGAGAAACACACACATACCCTATCTCACTCAACATGAACTCAGATCTTCCTTATTATAGATCTTCCTGACTTTGGGCTTTGCATAGTTGTTTAATAAATGCTTATTGACCAGTTTGCTGACTTCAAGACCCAATCTGTGTCCAAAGACATTCTTCTTCATCTTATGGTTGAGAAAATGAGTTCAATAGAATTTCAGTGATTTGTCTAAGGTCAAACAGTAAGTATTAGAGGGAAATTCAAACTTGGATCCTCTGACTCCAAATGAAAATGGGAAATGCGGAGCATATTCCAGATGTTGAGGAATGGTGAATAAATGCACAGTAGCAGGAAAAGGTGGAATGAGTTCAGGAAATAAAGTCCAATCTGGTAGGATTATGGGATAATACTGTCAGCCTTTTCCCTCTTGTTATGAGAGTCTTCCAGAAGAGGCTGGAGACCCTTTCAGAAAGATTATTTTTTTTAAATATGCTCTGACATTCCTCCATGCCTGAGAGGATCTTATCAACTTCATTCTGATATGGGAGTAGGTCCCCCAGACATCCTGAATCTCTAGAGGAATCTCAGGTCAAAGAGAATGTGAGGAATTCCTCATTCTTGCACTCCTGCAATGCTGGCTAGAGGAAGCCCAAGTGAAAGCAACTGAAGGAACTGTATGATAAAAGGAGTCTCTGAGAGATAACATTTCCTCAGCATTCCTCTAGCTTCCTGATAAGCATGGATATGTACCTTTTGTTTGCATCTCAAACATCAATTCATTCCTTGTGATATGCAATTCATCCTTCTTTGTGGTCAGTGACACCTGTTCTTTTTACACTCATACACCTGTATACCCCCCACACACACATACACGCATACCTCCTTTTTACACTTTGTGGTCAGGGACACCTGTGTTTTTCTTCTCACACCTGTATACCACTCCCTTCCTCCATTTCTGGTCACATAGTCCCTGTCTCTATGAGGTATAAAAATCCTGAACCATTTCTCTTTATCGAGGCTGACCTGCACCTGCACCTGCACCTGCCTCCCAGTCATTCAACTTGCATTCAACTTAATACATTTTTCTATTTTTAAATATAATCATCAGAGCCTGTTGTTCTAGAGCAGTGGTTCCCAAACTTTTTTGGCCTACCCACCCCTTTCCAGAAAAAAAATATTACTTAGCGCCCCCTGTCACATACTATCACCTCCCCCTTACAGTTATTCATCGCCTCCAAATGTACCTGTGGCCATCACCACCACCAATCCCCCCCCCCCCCCCCGATCACTGCAGCACCCACGGGGGGTGGGGAGGTGCCCACTTTGGGAATCAATGTTCTAGAGAGAGCATCCTTTTCTGGCCCTGGGTTAATCTCTAGCTCTCCCACAACAAATCTGTGCTCACTTCATTTATCTTGTCCTTTTTTTACAGAAGCACAAAACCCCATGGTGGTGGGTGGGAAACACTTAGCTTATTGTCAGAGCTGGATGATCAGCTGAGTTTGAGGCAAGGGTAGAGAATTGGAAAAAACAGAAGACCTGATTCAGGCAATCCTGAAGAGTTGATTGTTCTTCAAGCAAATAATTTTGCCAGGACAAAAATGATGCTGTATTAGACGATGGCACATCCAACGAGAATGGCTAGAAAGAGATGAGCTAGAGCAGATAATACAAGAAAATTATGTGCAATTTCATATTTAGGATGTATAGCATCCAAAAGACTGGTGCCTCATAATAAATATTGGCCCAATGCACAGGACCAGCGAATATATACTAGAAACAATGCATTGTATCCAGCACTGTGCCTAATATTATGCCAAGTAAAATTGGCCTACTGAAAAAGTAGGAAGAGGAATTCTAATGGCTTCCTATAGTTCCTTCTTTTAAATTCATTTACCAAGTGCACACAATGGGCAGTGTACCATATTAAGTAATGAAGATACAAAGACTCAAAAAACTTGCTACCTGTCTAATAAAGTTAATAGAGCCCACAAACTGGCATGTCCTTAAACCATTCAAAGAGATTCTCCACTGGCCCATTTAGCAATATTAGATAGTCTTGAAAATTGCAAGGATGTTACTTAAATTTTGTGAGACTAAGTATTGCTAATAATTCATATAAGTGGTATGCTTCACTATTTAATACAATTCTAATTTTTCATTTGGTTAGAAAATTAATAGCTGTGTATGTCACTAAAGATAACATACTTCTACTCAAAAGGCAAGCAGCTTTGGACCATCATGTAAAGAATGTTAGTTATAAGTTGCTTTGAGAGGAACTATTTAGATTAAAATTCTCTGGTGACTATATATTAATTTACATGTATTTATTAAATAATTTTAAAAGCAGGTCAGAGAAAGAAAAGGCACCAGCCACATGTGGCTGGCCTTTCCTTTGAAAGCTTCTTCCCCTAGCCAATGCTTACCCATGTTGGCACTATCCTAGCTGCCTCCCCCAAGCCCACTGCAGGATCACACTACATGTACACCAGTGCTCACCTAGCCACCTCTGTTCATCATGTTTCCAAGGCAAAAAAAGGGCTACTTTCTTTCCTCTATACAATTTTATGCTCCTTGTGACATCGTTTTTCTGAGACCCACTGATATGGTGGGCTCTGACCTCAGTCTGGACCAAAGGCAGATCTTTCCATAGCTGGGAGTAGGACAAATATCTTCCAGGCCACCAGAGAGCCTGGAGGCCTCTAGCTGTCTACACACACACACACGTGCGCACACACACACACACACACACACACACACACATACACACACACACACAACCCTTAGGGTACCAAGAGAAAGAAAAGGAGTAAAAGCTGGTATTAAATTCTTCAGGGTATAAAGGAATGTGTGTGCATTTATAAAATACTAGATTGTTGATTTCAGTGCACTTAAGTATTAATTATTTCCTCTCTCCAACCTCTTTACATATTGTTATTCTTCCCTGTTTGCCCCATTCTTCTTTATGGAATGTAAATTTACTCCATTTTGTTTGTTTTCCCATTTTTCTTAATATTACCTTATTTTCCCCCCTCTAGTTTTGTATATATTTATACATACATGTATAATATATATATTATATATTATGTAATAATAATATATATAATATTATATATATACCTTGACATTTCATCCTATACAGTTTGTCACTGTTTCCTCTATGTAAACTTCTTCTAGTTACCCTGTTGGTAATAACAATTTTTAATATTTGCCAATATCTTCTTTTCTTCTAGAGATACAAATCGATTCAACTTATTGGGTCCTTTAAAGAAAATATCCCCCCCCCCCCCACTCTCTTAATTACCTTATGGTGATTCTCTTGAGTTCTGTGTTTGGGCAGCAAACTCTCTGTTTAAATCCAGTTTTTTCTTTATGAATGCTTGGAAGTCCTCAATTTTATTGAATGACCATACTTTCCCCTGCAAAAATATAGTCAGTTTTGCTGGATAGTTGATTCTTGCTTGTAGACCCAGGTCTCTTGCTTTCCGGAATATTATGTTCCATGCCTTCTGTGGCACGTAATGCAATGTAGATGCAGCCAGATCCTATGTTATGTTACGATTAAAAATGATAAAGACTGATATAGTAATATAAATTAGTAGTTTAATTAAAGCCATGGCCATGCTGGTAAAATCATTAGACCACGCACTGGTAAGAATTCAAAACTGTCTCCGCCATTTTACCTTTTGTACCTTCCCGCGCCTGCTAGCTCAGGTAGCTAAAGAGGAAGTTCAAAGTCACTTCCCCCTATTTAAAACAGTCCCTCACCTTGAATACATAATCCAAAACAGGAAACCCGTTGGACCACGGGAAATGTAGTTTTTAAGGTCCCCACGTGTCCATAGGAAAAAAAAAAAAAAAATATATATATATATATATATATATATATACATACTTTTAAATGGCATTTCCCAAATTCCAATTAACAGTTATACTAACTGTGGTTCCCTGATATCTGAATGACTTCTTTTTAGCAGCTTGTAATATTTTTCTTGGCCTGGTAGTTTTTGAATTTGGCTATAATATTCCTGGAAGTTGTCAGTTGTGAATTAAATGTAGGAGGTGATCTGTGGATTCTTTCAATTTCTACTTTTCCCTCTTGTTCGAGAATGTCAGGGCAGTTGTCTCTGATAATTTCTTTAAGATGATATCTAAACTTTTTCTTTTGTCATGATGTTCTGGTAAACCAATAATTCTTAAATTGTCTCTTCTAGCTCTGTTCTCCAGATCTTTGGTTGAATCAATGAGGCGTTTCATATTCTCCTCAAATTTTTCATTTTTTAAATTTTGTTTTATATATTCTTGCTGTCTTGTGAAGTCATTTGCTTCTAGTTGTTGAGTTCTATTTTTTAAAAAACTGAATTTCATCCCTGGCTTTTTGGTCATCCTTCTCCTGGTCTGATTTTCTTTGTAGATCATCTTTTGCCTTCTTTGCTTCATTTTCAAGCTGGCAAATTCTGGCTTTTAAGACTTTATTTTCTTGTTTTAGTTCATGTATTTCCTTTTTCAAATTGTCTTCAGCCTCTCTTGATTGTTTTTTGAGTTCCTGAAGTTCTTGATTGAAATTGAATTTTGAGATCTTCCGAAGCCTGTGTCCAATTCTCTGGAACTTCTTTCTCTTCTTCTATTTCTATTTTATTTGCTCTTTTTTCACTTCCTTGAACGAAGCTGTCAATTGTCATTTCTTTTCTCTTTTTCTGTTGTTTACTCATATGTTTTCCCTTTTCTGTTCTGCTAGGTTAAGCAAATGGATTTAATGAGCTTTGATGAAAGATCTTCTCCCAGCTAGCAATGGAGGTTTATAGTTACTTTCTCTGCAGTCCCAATTGATGGGATTAAGCTTGTATTGATTGGATTAGTCCATATTGCTTCATGTGCTCTGAGGCTAAAACCTCTAAAGGGGAAAAAACAAAAAGAAGTGGGGGGACAATATGGAGTGTTTTCACCGAGCTGTCCAGCAGTAGGGTCCCCCTGTTCTGTCCTTGTGTTTGATCTGGTTTTCTTTCCTCTTGAAGTCCTTTGTTCTCTATCTCAGTGTGATGAATATAAAAAAATCAAGCCATTCCCCAATTGATAAATGGGCAAGGGACATGAATAGGCAATTTTCAGATAAAGAAATCAAAACTATCAATAAGCACATGAAAAAGTGTTCTAAATCTCTAATAATTAAAGAAATGCAAATCAAAACAACTCTGAGGTACCACCTCACACCTAGCAGATTGGCTAAAATGACAGCGGGGGAGAGTAATAAATGTTGGAGGGGATGTGGCAAAGTTGAGACATTAATGCATTGCTGGTGGAGTTGTGAACTGATCCAACCATTCTGGATGGCAATTTGGAACTATGCCGAAAAAGTGCTAAAAGACTGCTTGCCCTTTGATCCAGCCATACCATTGCTGGTTTTGTGCCCCAAAGAGATCATAGATAAAAAGACTTGCACAAAAATATTTGTAGCTGTGCTCTTTGTGGTGGCAAAAAAAAAAAACCAACTGGAAAATGAGGGGATACCCTTCAATTGAGGAATGGCTGAACAAATTGTGGTATATGCTGGTGATGGAATACTACTCTGCTCAAGGGAATAATAAACTGGAGGAATTCCATGTGAACTGGAAAGACCTCCAGGAATTGATGCTGAGTGAAAGGAGCAGAACCGGGAGAACATTGTACACAGAGACTGATACACTGTGGTAAAATCTAATGTAATGGACTTCTGTACTAGCAGTAATGCAATGACCCAGGACAATTCTGAGGGATTTATGGAAAAGAAAAAGAACACTACCCACATTCAGAGGAAGAACTATAGGAGTGGTAACACAAAAGAAAAACAACTGCTTGAACACATGGATTGATGTGGACATGATTGGGGATGTAGACTCAAAACAACCACACCAATGCAACTATCAATAATATGGAAATAGGTCTTGATTGATGACACATGTTAAAACCAGTGGAAATGTGCATCAGCTATGGGGGGGGAGGGTGATGGGGGGGTTTGAAGGGGAAAGTAAGAACATGAATGATGTAACCATGGAAAATTTTTCTAAAAATAATAATAATAATAATAAATAATAAAATAATAAAAAACAAAAAACTGTGATCAAGATCTTAAATTCTTTTTAATAAAAATTAATAGTGTTATAAAGAAATAAAAAGGGTGCTACTTTTAAACTCATAGGGAATATATATACATATATGTATATATATGTATGTATGTATGTATGTATATATTGGTGAGGGAATCTGTGCTTTTGTATTCCCATAGGTTGCTGGTGACTGGGGAACACCAACTCAGTCACCTTTGCTTGATGGTATAATTCCCTTTTCTAAATAACAATGTTTCTTATGGTAAAGGTTGTATTTAATAACTGTACTTAGATAATCTATGTTAAAGAGGGAATTGTTGAATGCCAGGAGTTGGGAGGTCCTAATTCCAAATTTGGTCTCAGACACTTCCTAATGTGTAGGCTAGGCAAGCCACTTAACCCTCATTGCCTAGCCCTTACCACTCTTCAAGATTAGAAATGATACTGGGGCAGCTAGGTGGCTCAGTGGATTGAGAGCCAGATCCAGAAGGAAGAGGTCCTGGTCCAAATCTGACCTCAGACACTTCTTAGCTGTATGACCCTGGGCAAGTCACTTAACCCTCATTGCCTAGTCCTTCCTGCTCTTCTGTCTTAGAACCAATACACAGTATTGATTCTAAGATGGAATGTAAGGGTTTAAAAAAAAAGAAATGATAGAAAGAAAAAAGATAGAAAGTAAGTTTTTCTTTTTTAAGTGCCAGTTGTTTCCCCAGTTCTGCTATTTGAGATAGGTTATTATAATCTATATTTGTGAAGATTTAATGCCTAATTAACATGACTAACCTTAGCCTAAAGCTGTGATGATAAAGATGTGGCACACATGCCCTGGTATGCCAGAAGGGGCTGCTCTGTTCCCCCTCTCCACCACGCCTGAGGACAATTTTCAGATGTTCCGTCCCTCTGTCCAACAGACCAGTACAAGGACTTCCTCTCTCCACACTCTTCACGGTAATGTGAGGGGCTCACAGGTAACTTAAAGGTGAAGTTTGGGCACAGGATCTCTAAAAGGTTTGCCAACACTGGCCTTAAGCATATTAATTCATTATTTTTTTTTTACTAATTACATGTAATAACAGATTTCCACACAAGTTTTCTCAAGTTACATGATAGAACATATCTCCTCCTTCCCTTCTCTTCCTCCTCCTGGAAGTCAATTTGATCTGGGTTATGCACATATTATCATAAAGAATATTAAGATAGAGAGAAATTCTGGCGGCAGACATGCCAGTGAACATGCTGGTTTTTGTTGTTGTTGTTGTTGTTGTTGTTTTATTTTTTGTTGTTTTTTTTAAACCCTTACCTTCTGTCTTAGAATCAGTACTGTGTATTGGTTCTAAGACAGAAGACTGGTAAGGGTTAGGCAATGGGGGTCAAGTGACTTGCCTAGGGTCACACAGCTGGGAAGTGTCTGAGGTCATATTTGAACCCAGGACCTCCTATCTCTGGGCCTGGTTCTCAATCCACTGAGCCACCCAGCTGCCCCCAAACTTGCTGTTTTTAAGAAAGGGGAGATAAGAGGGTGGGAAGGTTTTCAATTCAGGTCAGCCAGCATTTAAGCCCTTTGCAAGCAAGGTACAGAAGTGAACTTTGCTCACACCAAAGTAAAAAATAAAATTGTGCCTGCCTTCCAGGTGTTTACTGATTACTAAGGAGGAGTAAGTGGAATAAATCATTTACATGGATAAGTTTGATCTCAAGATACCAGGGAGGATTATAGGAGGAAAGGAGGCAAAAGACTCTTATAAAACTAGTAAATACTGAGTCTAAGCTGTGGGAGCTGGATTATTTTAAGCAATGATGCCATTAAGTCCTGATTATTTGAGCACATCGTTCAGCAATGGCAAATCATGTCAGTGAACCAGAATGTTCTTGTACCTTGAATTGGGCACTCTCTGTTCTATACAGTGCCCTTATTTTTCACTAGACCCCCAAAGGACCCATTTGCATTTTGTTATCATACCATTTCAGTGAGTTTTTCAACAGCTCCCCAGGACATGTGTTCTTACCCACCTCTCAGGTTGACTCATGCTATGGGCATCTAGGTGGCCCTTGCATCTTTCCAGTCAGCATCTCTCAGGTTCTCCTCCTGTTTCTGCACAGGTTTTCTGTGGATGACTAATCCCCAGATGAGTGGATTCCTTGGTTCCTGGCTATCTTCTCTAACCAGGTGTGATCCCTGGCCTTTGTAATCATGTTGTCCTTTTTCTTCCCATATTTGAAGCCTGGAACCCTCTGCACGCTAACTGCTTAATAGCAGTTTGACTTTGGGAACATTGCTTGACTTCTCAGGGTCTCAGTTTTCTTTTTTGTAAAGAGAAACTTGCATCAGAGTCAATAACGATTTATTAAGAACTGTGCAAAATGAACTGGACTCTGTTCTCAAGGAATTAATCTCTAGGGAGAGACATGAACACATCTAAGTTCATTTCCAAGTGGGAGAACTGGGAAAGGCCTCATGTAGGGGTAGTGTCTGAGTTGGACTTGAAAGAAAAGAAATGAGCTAAGAGTGCTTTCCAGGCATGGGAAACAACCTAGGTAAAAGTATGGAGAGGGAAAATGGAATGTCATATTAGGAGCCCCAAGGAGACAAGTGCACATGAGGGTAATCATTTATAATAAGACAGGAAAAGTTGGCGCCAAGTTGTTTTTTATTTTTTTAAACTCTTACCTTCCATCTTAGAATCAATACTGGGTATTGGTTCTAAGGCAGAAGAGTGATAAGGGCTAGCCAGTGGTTGCCAAACTTTTTTGGCCTACTGCCAGAGAAAATATTACCTATCCCTCTGGAAATTAATTTTTTAAAATTTTAATAGCAATTAATAGGAAAGATAAATGCACCTGTAGCCATCACCGCTAACCTGGATCGCTGCAGCACCCACCAGGGGGCGGTAGCGCCTACTTTGGGAATCACTGGGCTAGGCAATGGGGGTTAAGGGACTTGCCCAGGGTCACATAGCTGGGAAGTATCTGAGGTCAGATTTGAACCCAGGACCTCCTGTCTCTGGATCTGACTCTCAATCCACTACTGAGCCACCCAGATGCCCCCTGTAAAGAGCTTTAAATGCCAAACAAAAGTTATTTGAGTCTGGTCACATAGGGAATAAGGGAAACACAGATTTACTGAGCAGGAGAGTGACACAGTCAGACTTGGGCTTTAGAAATATTAATTCGGCAACTGAGTGATACATAAATTGGAGTTTGGGAAGGGAGGAAGGTGAAGCCAGAGCATGAGTGATGGCCTAGAGGAGTGCTAAAGGTTAGAGTGACTGGAAATTAAGATGAGAACTAAGAATGGAAACCCATTCTTAGTTCTCATCTTAATTTCCATTCCAGATGGAATGGTAAGAGGCCGTGTGATTTCTTGGGTCCCTTCCAGCTTTAAATCCTATGATTCTTCAACAGTTCTCTTCTCTCATATTGTGATGGCAAGACCAATAGACTCGGAATTTGAGAAGCCATGTTCAGCTTCCATTTCTGATGCTTACTAGTTATAGGGCTTTGTTACTTAACCTCAGGTTCCTATTCTGTAAAATGGGTATAGTCATGCCATTTGAACCAACAGTACGGGATTTGAGTTTGAGTATCCCATTCTTGGGGCAAGACCCTGCTACAAACTTGGTTGTGTTTCTCCCACAACATATTTTGGAACATTGGTCAGGAAGCATCGGGCTTGAGCTCCCTTCTGTCCTGGGTAAAGAAAAAACAATAGCCAACCTTCTTGTTAATCTCTACCCTGTCCTCTCTTAACAGTCCTCTATAGTTAGGAATAGGACTAGGTCCTAGGTTTAAGGCATTGTGCCTCTTTGTGGGGTATGATTAAGGCACTTGGGGCAAGGAACATCTATTCCAAAGATTCACGATTGGGTACTCTTTTTTTTTTTTAAACCCTTAATTTTGGTGTATTGTCTCATAGGTGGAAGAGTGGTAAGGGTGGGCAATGGAGGTCAAGTGACTTGTCCAGGGTCACACAGCTGGGAAGTGGCTGAGGCCAGGTTTGAACCTAGGACCTCCTGTCTCTAGGCCTGACTCTCACTCCACTGAGCTACCCAGCTGCCCCCATGATTGGGTACTCTTTTAAGACATTGGAACAAGTTAGATCTGTCTGGCCTGAAGAAGAAGATCACTTTGTTATTCCTACATTTCCTGGCCACAATACAGCCTAAAAGACCAAGAAGTGTGGCCTACTAATAGTACCACTAATTATAACTCTCTTTCAGTTGGATTTGTTCTGGCCTCGGGAAGGCAAATGGACAGAAATACCTTACTTTCTGGCCTCCATGGCTCTGGTGCAGAACCCAGAACTTAGTGAGCAGTGTAGGGTGCGTGTGGCTAGGAAATGAACAACTCCTCATAAGGCTAAAGAAAACCCAGATGTAACTATGGGAAAATATTCAAAATAAAAAAACAATATAATCAATCAATCAATAAATCTATTATTCTGTCTTAGAAGTAAATAACAACAACAACAACAACAACAATAACAATAACAATAATAATAATAATAATAATAATAAAGAAAACCCAGAGCGGGATCTTTTAGAAGATCTTCTCCTGGCTCTAGTCCCATCTTCTTTCCCTAACTCTGCTCATGCCATTCCCCCGCCCCAATACCTCCTAGGCAGTGGCTCTCCCCTATCTCCTCTGTCTCCTCTGCTTTCTTTGATCCCTCTCCCTCAGCTCAGGCGGAAAGAACACTCTCTCCCCCACTTCAGGAGAAAACTAGCCTCTGCCGGTTCTGCTCCCTCCCTTTTGCCTGCCTTCAATTCTCCCTGGACATCTAACCCTCCTCCTCCTTCTCCTCTGCCCCCCACCCCAGTCCATTCCATACCATACCAAGAGAAGCTTGTCCTATGCAATGACCTGCCCCCTGAAGCAAGTGGCTACAAGTTCATTTCCCTTTTTCCGAAACAGATTTGGTACAGATCAAGGAGAAATCATAAAGATCCCACCCATTTCACTGACAGGCTTAAAGCAATTCTCCTGCAGTTTCATCTTACCTGGAGCAGCAATGACATCATCCTGTCTAATTGTTGGGGGTGAAAAGCAGAGGATTTGGGATCTGGCTCTGCAGAAGGGAAGTGAATTAGCAACCACTGACCTAAATATCTCGCCCCCTACCCCTGCCATTCCGCTGTTCCCACATCCACCCCTGAGTGGGACTATCAGAGTGATAGAGACAGGAAAAAAGAACTCATATGTTGAAATGTTTGATTGAGGGAATCACTAAAGGAGTAAAAAACACAGATAAATTCTGAGAAAGTGATAGAGCTCACCCAAAAGACAGAGAAAAATCTTGCCGTGTTTCATAACATGCCAGTAAAAACTATGAAGAAATCGATCAACTTAGATCCCGAGTCTCAGGAGGGCAGCACTCTCCTTAATATACATTTTATTAGTTAATCAGCTTCTGATTTTAGAAAGAAAGAAGCCGCAGAAATTGGAATTTGGCACCCAAACACCTAACTCCAAACAGGGACCTGGAAGAGGCTGAGGAATAGGACTCTAAAGTTCATAATGGTTGCAAGGAATATGTTTGGAGCAACTTACTCTGTTCTTTCCTAGTTCTCTGGTCCTGCAAAATCTCAGCATCAAGTAGTAGGGTTAGAGGGTCAATGCTGGAGCTGCTTAGAGACTGCCTCTACCCTGTAGATTTGGGATCACGTGTTTTAATTGCCCCTGGATCAAGCCCATTGATCCTTTTCAAAGACTCAAACAGGGCCAGGTTAGCCTAAAGAAGTTATAGAACGTGAGACCTTTGCCCATTCTCCCCAGATTTTTAGATTTCTGGGCTTTGAAGAGGGGGGAAATGATGGATGGGAATGATGGGAAGTGGGCAATGATGGACAGTAATAAAAGCGGGACCCTTGTACTCTGAAATCTAGTAGGGAGCAGCAGGAGGTGGGACCAACCTGGAGTTGTAGGGGTATGAACATGGTATCAATAGGAGAAACTGAGGTACAAAATATGTAAGATGACAGGGACTTGATTCCCATTAAAATAGGATTCAGCAGGTCTCAGTAAAATAGATGCAAGGGGAAGTGACAGCAGAAAGGCAAGTGAGACAAGTTGGGCTGACTAAGTGTGGTTGAGTTGAATCACAAGAATTACAAAGTTAGATCTGGAGGATCCTTAGAGATAATCCAATCCAATCCCCTCATTTTACAGAGAAAGAAATGTAAGGCCAAAAGGTTAACTGATTTGCCCAAAATCACAGTGGGATTTGAACCCAGATCCTCTGCTTCCAAATCCAGCTTTCTTTATTGTGGACAGGAGCAGGGTCCATGAGTTCATCTGCCACCTGGGATCAAAATGAGATAACTATTTCCCTTCTTACTCCTTCCTTAAGAGCCATTACCTGTCAGGAGGAGAGGCTAGAAGAAAAGGCTATCAATGTGGCCAAGTAAAGCCCCAAAAAGTTTCTTCTGCTTGTCATTGTTGTTCATCCTTCATTTCCAAAGACATCTCATGATGTCATAGGGTGATGACTTGTGCATGAATTATATTTAAGTGAGGAAGAGTTTCACAGTCTTCAGCCTCAGTCTCTCCTTCAGTCATTGAAGTTCAGTGACAGAACAAAAGTCAAGATTTCTGGTGATGGCCTGGGATGCAGTGGATGATCTTGGCATCTTACATATAGGATTCATATATAAGCTTGTCATGGTGATGTATTTTCAGAATTACATATGCCCTAGAAAGAGGACAACCAGGAGGAACCCCTTTGGTCTCATCAGCATCTTCCTAAAAAGAAACAAGCAAAATTCCATCAAGTTTCTCAGGAGATTGCTGCAATCCAGCTTGACCATTAATGTGTGCCTAGTTGTGTGGTTGTGAAGAGTAAGGATAAGGGAAATATAGACAATATATAGCTGCAAGCAAGAAGAAAATGATGGAAAATACTGGAAATAATCAACAGAGGAAGGCACTAGAATTAAGAAAGATGATGAAAACCTTCCTATAAAAGGTGGGATTTTAGTTGGAACTTGAAGAAAGCCAAGAGGTAAGGATGAGAAGAAAAAGCATGGAAGAGAGCATCTCTACAGAGAAGTAGAGGTGCAAGAATGGACACATGGAATGTGGATTTCTTTTGGGAGTGGTAGAGTTAGATAAAAATAGTCACAAAGTTTTTCTCTCTGAATAATGACCCTCTCTTTCAGATGGAGCCTTTTTCTCTCTATTATATATACTTGGCTCCCTAAATTTTAGTGGGTCCCCTCCTTTGACCCTTTATTCCATTGATCAAGGAATATGAGAATATAATGCAATTATTCTTGAAGCAGGAGAATCATCTTCTTTCAGGAGTTGGCGATTTTTGAGGATATGGCCAAGTATTTCACCCAGAAGGATTGGGCAACTCTGGATCCTGTTTAGAGAATTCTATACAAGGTTGTAATAGTGGAGAATTAGGGGAATCTGGTAACCCTGGGTAAAGATTATTCGTCCGTGATTCAGAACCCGACTTCTTTGGTTTCTTAGTTTACTTGTTAGAAGATTTAACCTTTCTGCTAACACTCATTTGAGCAGTGGTTCAGAGTTGTGAAGTTCCTAATCCCTCAGTTTGTGGAATTGCCAAATGAGGGGAGCCCTAAAATTCCTTTGGCTCTGAAGCAAGACTTTCGTGCAATCTTTTCTTTGGTGAAAACACCTATTTTTGAAGGACTCTGCTCTGGGCATAGTTGGAAGTAACATTTTAGAATTTAAAGTGAGTCCTGAAGTTTTCTGTCCTTTCTGTTCTTAAGGAAATCATGGTCATGTTCCCTCTAATTGACAGTCACTCCCAGTTCCCATATTCTGAATCTGGAAGTTTCCTATTTTTCTCTCAGGAAGGAGGCAAAAAATGAAATTTCTTCTTGAGGGCAATCTACAAATCCTTCATCTCCAACTCTCCTGGGTGTACAGGAGTGTAGAGAGCCATAAACAGCCAATTTGATCTGTAATTCCTATCAGATCCAACTATAACTGATGATTATAACCAATTTATAACTTCTTTCATTATTCAAAGTTTTCCTGTGTAATAAATCATGTTATTTTGAAGAGAAGGGGGAATATGTTGGCAGCTGTTAAGAGAAATTAGAATCTCAAGTAGATATTTTTATCTGGACCCCCTCAAAAGATCAATACAGACCAGCAGAGCTGTGTACTGAATTTTTCTCCCTATCATGGTCAAGACGGAGTAGGCTATCTAAGATAAAAATCGGAGATTCCTCTTTTGATTCCTTTCATAATTCTCACCTTTCTTTAAAATGCATTATAGTCTTATTGAAAAAGCTTTGGGATCTCAGTAATCCAGCAGGAGGGAGGCTAACACTGTTCCCCTTTGACCGAGAAAGCAGCTGCTTAGTAGAGCCACGGTCGAACCCTTGGCAGGGCGTTTTGCCCAGAATTAAAGCAAAATAATGAGGCTCAAAAAATTGTTTAATACCATCAAGGCTGAGAACTTCAGGGGTTTTCTGGCCTAACGAGATGTCCCAGGCTTCACTTTATGATAACACATATATTTGATAGTTTAGCATAGGTTTTTATCTACACCTGGAGGCTTCTAAGGCTTTTGTTTTGACTATAGTAAAAATACTGCTCTCTGTAACTGTGAGAAACTTTCTTGGGCTTTTGGGGAAAGGGGATCTTTACTTTCCTTTATAATAAACTGGTGATTCCATTATACCTCGGAGCACTATGAGCTAACAAACCGTGCTTCCAATCTGTTTCATTCTTTACATCTGATGACCACCCTAGGCCACTCAGATAAGTCTCTGGTTATAGAAGGATCTCTATACAGGAGGATTCTGGGAAGATGGAAGCTTAGATGCACCAAATCTCCAGACCTCTGAAAAATCCTTCCACACCAATCAAAAACAAAGTGCTTCAAGGGGACAGAAAATCAAATCTAACAACAGGACAGAGCTGGGGGATCCTCCTGCTTGACTCAATTTAAAAGGTATGCCAAAAAAAAAAGCCTGAATTCTTGAACAGTCAGGTTTGAGGGAAAGGAAAAAGGAAGATCCCAGGACCCCTCCCCCACCTACTGTGCTGAGTCTTCAGCAGTTCCTGGAATCTATGGGTGAACAAAAGTGCTAGTCCAGAGGAAGTGCCCTGCTGGCACAGCTGTGCCAGGTTCAGGGAGTTGAACACAGATGGCAGGTAGGCAGCTGAAGGAGAAACACAGAGAAGGCACCTAGTCGCAGTCAAAACACTCCATCTTGCCTTCCCCTCTTTCTTGAGGTTTTGGCCTTGGGGCATATCCAGCTCTGCAGATCAACTTCGCCCTGGCTTAATCTTATCAATAAGGCAGATAAGAAGACTTCAGAAGGAAAGGAAGCTCCAACACCCTTCCCTCATAGACTGCGCTGAAAGTAGCTGTAAGCACCTACACATCAGCTTCTGCTGCCAGCTAGGGAAGATCTGACCTCAGGGTTATTAAAACCATCAGCCTAACCTAGTCCATCAGCAAAGTGGAAAAAAAACCCCTTCAGGACAGAATAGCCCAAACACACAGATCCAGCAAATAATCAAAGGAGCAAGATTACAGCCAATTACAGAGGGAAAAGAAGGAAAAAATATGAGTAAACAACAGAAAAAGAAAAAAGAAATTACAATTGACAATTTCTATCCAGGTAATGAACAAAAAGCAAATGGAACAGAGGAGGACCAAGGAACTCCAAACAAAAACACAGAAACTCCAGTGAATTGGACACAAGCTTTGGAAGAACTCAAAACTCAATTAACTCAAGAACTCAAAATTCAATTAACTCAAGAACTCAAAAAATAATTAAGAGAGGCTGAAGACAATTGGGAAAAGAAAATACATAAACTAAAACAAGAAAATAGTGTCTTGAAAGCCAAAAGTGACCAGCTTGAAAACAAGGCAAAGAATGTGAAAGATGACCTACAAAGAAAATCAGACCAGAAGGAGAAGGAAGACCAAAAAGCCAGGGATGAAATTCAGTCTTTAAAAATTAGAATCCAACAACTAGAAGCAAATGACTTCACAAGGCAGCAAGAATCTACAAAACAAAATAAAAAGAATTTAAAAAATGAGGAAAATGTGAAACACCTCATTGACAAAACCTCAGATCTTGAAAACAGATCCAGGAGAGACAATTTAAGAATTATTGAACTACCAGAAGATCATGACAAAAGGATAAGCCTGGACATCGTCCTACAGGAAATTATCCAAGAAAACTGCCTTGACATTCTCATACAAGTGGGAAAATGAAGATTGAAAGATTCCACAGATCACCTCCTACATTTAATTCCCAATCGACAATGTCCAGGAATGTTATAGCTAAATTCAAGAACTACCAGACCAAGGAAAAAAATATTACAAGCTGCTAAGAAGTCATTCAGATACCATGGAACCACAGTTAGGATAACACAGGATCTGGCTGCATCTACATTGAAGAACCGGAAGGCAAGGAATATGATATTCTGGAAAGTAAGGGAACTGGGTCTACAACCAAGAATCAACTACCCAGCAAAACTGACTACATTTTTGCAGGAGAAAGTATGATCATTTAATAAAATAGAAGATTTCCAAGCATTCATAAAGAAAAGACCAGACTTAAACAGAAAATTTGATGTCCAAACATCAAACAGAATCACCAAAAGGTAATTAAGAGAGGGAAAAAAAAAAACCCAAAAAAACAAAACTTTTTTAAGGGATCCAATAAATTCAAATTATTTATATTCATATAAGAAAAGATGATATTGGTAACTCTTAAAAATTGTTATTATCATCAGGGTAGCTAGAAGAAGTATACTTAGAGGGAACTGTGACAAACTGTATAGGATGAAATGTCAAGATATATATATATATATATGTATATATATATAT